>NC_142933.1:81521179-81591179 GCF_046866305.1 Octopus bimaculoides
AGAAAGAGAGACATAGACAGACAGGCAGACAGGTAGACAGGTAGACAGGCAGACTGACAGTCAGATATGTGTATATATATAAATTTGTATACATATACATACAAATACACACACACACACGTATATGTATATGAAGAATTTGAAGACATTGAACTTTCTGAAAATAATACTTAGACTGCTGATATGCTGAGTTCTTTTCCAGAGTTTGTACTTATATCAGAAAATAGAAATATGAGAGTGGTTGTTAAGCTTCACTTTAATTCATATCAATGACATGATTTCATGTTGCTGGTAATTTTGGGAAAAGTTTGAAAGTCTTAAATTATTTTTGCTTCTCTGAAACTATAAGGCCTTCTTAATAAAGTGCCAATAAAAATTAAGGAGGTGTGGTAAGAAGCTTGCTTGACAGCCACATGGTTCCAGGCTCAGTCCCACTGCATGACACCTTGGGCAAGTGTCTTCTACTATGGACTTGGGCTGACCAAAGTCTTGTGAGTGGATTTGGTAGACAGAAACTGAAAAAAGCCTGTAATATATATATATATATATATATATATATATATATATATATATATATATATATATATATATATATATATATAATTATATAATTCAACTTTCCAGAAAAACAAAAGACGAAGACAGGTGTAGGAACAACAAACAGGTGTATTAGTTTAACACTCAGGAAAAATGGAAAAGTCTTTTACATTTTGAGCATACACTCTTTGACAGAAAGGAATCATCTGCTTACCTTACCAATTTTTTTCATATTTATTATTACCATATTTAATATCAGGTTTCATGAGTTTAGATTCAACTTTAGTATTTATTTTTACAATCTGTTTATTATTCTTCATCTTTAAAATTTTGGCCATTTATCAAAGGGTTTATCTAATCAAAATTTTATTTTTCTATCTATACTTTCTTTATTTTACCATTATCTGTAGTTTTAATCCATTCATTATATATTATATTTGGGTTACTCCTTATTTTATTTTCACTATTTTCATTAAGCATGTATTCATTCGGTCTATGATATTTTATCTTATCCTTACATCCTGCTTTTTCAAGTGCATTATTATAGAAATTAGCATTTTTATAGATCGTTTCATTATATGAGAGATAAGTTAGTCTCTTTTCTATGTTTTTAATTAATGTGTATTTTATTGATTTTGGATGATTTCTTAGATTATAAATATATCTTAGATTCATGTTAGGCTTATAATATGGTTCATATCTACCAGTTGCAAGATTAAAGTTAATATCCAAAAAATTGACTGAGTTATTTTCTTTTTCAATAAAGATTGAAAGACCATAATTTTTAAAGAATTTAGGCAATTTTTTTCTTATATAGTTTCAATTTCTTATTTGATGGGTTTTTAACGAGAAACAGTGCATCATTCCTATATAATCTAACCATAGTTTCAGGAAATTCATTATTCAAGTTATACAGAATGAATATGCCTACTAGGTCCATTACCTGGGCAGAATCCACAGACCCCATGGTTATGTCAAATGAATTATAGGAATCTTTTTGAACCCCATATTTATTATCGAACTTAATTACTGATTTTCTAGCTGTTAAAATAACAGAGAGATCAGTATTTTGTATCCTGTTAGCTTAACTTTCCATAGCTGACACTGCCTATATATATATATATATGTAATGCTAACAGGATACAAAATACTGATCTCAGTTGATTATCTTTTATTGGTTACAAATTGGTACAGTTGTAGCTGTGAGGTTAAGCTTGTTTCCCAACCATGTGGTTTTATGTTCAGTCTTACTGCATTGTGTTTTGGACAAGTGTCTCCTACTAATGTCCTGGGCCAACCAAAGCTTTGTGAGTGGGTTTGGTAGATGGAAATTGAAAGAAGCCTGTTGCATACACACACACACACACGTGCGTGTGCACACACACATAATATATGTATGTATAGTAGCGAGGAAAGGCAAACAATTAGGCAAGGCTGAACAAAGACATTTAATTGTTTATCTTTTTCTTCACTACTTTAACCTATAACTACTCAAAGGAAAGCCACCTTTAGCTGTTTTGAACAAGACAATTACAAAACTATGACTTCAGCTGCTGTTCAAACTGGAATTTTGGTGGCACACCACTTTGAGCACTTAGAGCACATACCTATTAGTTTGAATCATCCTGATGAAAGCTCTTCATATCCTCTCTCTCTCTCTCTCTCTCTCTATATATATATATATATATATATATATATATATATTTGTGTGTGTGTGTGTGTGTATGTGTGTGTGTACATGCATGCATACACGTGCATATTATTTGCATTAATTTGTAAATATACAATTGTATTTTATAATGCTGAGCACACATATTAATGCAAACATACAAGCATAATTCCTTCCACACTAAAGTTAATGCTACATGAAGGAGGTTGCAAGATGAATGTAATCCTGTCATGTAATTAAATAAAGATATATTTCTCTCATACTTCCTTGACTCTATGGCTTTTATGCATGTGTGTGTGTACATGTGTATGCATGCGTGTGTGTGTGTGTGTGTGTGTGGCTCCTTGTCTTGACATTGCTTGATGATCATCAATGAGTGTCACTCTCATAAAAGCAGTGTCACTCATTTTCACTATACTATACAAAACATGTCTGGCCATAGGAAAACTAAACACCTCATAGTCTAAGTATGTATATACATATGCATATATATATATATATATATATATATATATATATATATATATATATATATATATATATACATGTATATATTTACACATATTGTCAATAAATCATAAATCGAAAAGAGAAGCACACTCTAATTTATAGACCAGTATTAATGACATGTTTCTGTCAGTTTCCTTATGCCATAGCCACATGAAATTGATAGAATAAGTACCACACTTAGAAAACAAGCATTGGGCTGATTTGTTTGACTAAAACCCTAAAGATAAGCATGATCAAGTCTATTCTCTACTGATAAAGCCATAATAAGTCTGAAACATGTCTGGAGTTGTCTTTTATACTTGCCACAATAATCAGAGTAATATTTCTCATTCAATAACATTTTTTTAAAAAAAAAGTACAAAACAAAACAAAATAATGTCTAGCAGTAAAAATGTTTATTAAATAATATTATTTGATAGCTGGCATATTAAAAGAATCACTAAAAGGAACTATTGTTTGCTGTCTGAAGTAATTAGAGACAACAAGAGTACAATGGCCATTCCTGATTAATACTTTGGTTGAAAATATATATATTTACTAAGATAACTATAAAAGAAGAAAAAATTAATAAACGCAAGAGAAGAGGCTGCATTATTGAGGAGACATTTGTATAGAAATTGGATGTTTTACAAACTTGAAAGATTGCTAAGGACAGACACAACCACTGGGCGTTTTTTAAAAATTTATTTAATATTTTTTATTTATTTTACAATCCAATTAGGAATGAAGAACTAAAGGTGCTTTCTGGTATTTGATTGCTGAGCATTAGTTAAGCCAATTCTCCAGAATGTTGTAACTGCATCTGATGAAATGAAATTTATTTATAAATTTGTGTGTGTGTGTTTGTGTGTGTGTGTGTGTGTGTGTGTGTGTGTGTGTGTGTGTGTGTGTGTGTGTGTGTCTTGACATCATGTGATGGTTGTAAATGAGTGTCACTATTATACAAATAATGTTGTTAATTTCCTGTCTTCCATGGGAAAGCATGTCTGGCCACGGAGAAAGAGAAATATTACCTTGTTTGAAAACAGGTGAGAACTGGCAACAGGAAGGGCACATGGCCATAAAGAATCTTCCTCACCAAATTACACCCGACCCATGCAAGCACAGAAAAGTGGACATTAAATGATGATGATGGTGATTTGACTGCTGTTATTCTCCAGTCTCAGATCAGTCTTGATCAAGAAGACCTGTGGTCAAAGATAAGGTTGAAGAACCTGTGGCTTTCTGAAGCAGCACATATAATAGAAAATTATTATACTGGAATATACTTTTGTTGATTTAATCTTATTTAAAGTCCTAGCTTTTTAAATAATTATGAAACTAAAAAATCCTTTTTTTATACTTCTTGTAATTAATTGCTGAAAATATATTTATTATATTTGGGTTTAAAAAATAGATAACCAAAGAAATAAAAAAATTTAAAAAATTCTGCATTTTGTAGTTCTGGATATACAAAAATGAACTGGATGTTCATGGCTGGAATATCATTGATGATAGGTCTGCCTTGTACTGACTATCTCAGAGGATGAGGGTTAAACAACAACATTTATAAAGACACATTATCTCTGTACTTGTCAAATAAAACTGGTTGCTCATATGTAGCGTTTCTCAACCGGGGTTCCCTGGAACCCTAAGGTTCCACAAAAGGTTCCTACCAGTTCTGCAAGAAAGAGTGAGATAAGCTAATGCTAATTTCATGATCGTAATATTACTATGCATGCACAACATATTGGTTATTGTAATATTGTAATATAGACATCATCCTATCTAACCTATTATGTCATAAAAAAAATAATAACCATATATATATATATATATATATATATATATATATGTAATTTATTTTAAGAGTAAAAAGGTTGAGAAACACTGCTCATATGAATTTAGTCATATGTTCAGTTTTACCTCTTGTTATACACAAATACAAAGAAAATGAAACTCAATATAATATGGAAACAACACTTTATCACTTTCCCTACTCAGTCACTCTCTTTATCTTAATTTAAAAACTGGGTTTCAGATCTGGGTGTACACCAGCAATTTCTGCATTGTGATTTTACTATACGATCATTGTAAAGTAGGTTTTATTAATTCTTGACTCAATCAGATATTAAATAGTTATTGGTTCTGTACGTGTGTAGGTGTATTTGCAAACACTTGTTTTACCTGAAATATATTAATCTTTTATATCAATACAGATTAACATTACTGAAGCCTAGTTATCTACATTAAAACTGTTTACTCTGCAAATTAGCTCTGATCTTGAGTGTAAACAGATTATAATTTGTACACTTAAGTTGTCTGAGAAAAGATCGTGTTAAGTTTTTATCTTCACTATTAATATTTTTCAGGTAAGAAGGTAAAGCCCAAGACCCACAACACTTTTTATAATAGGTGAAGGTTATTGATCTATTGATTCCATTACAGCACAACAACTTATTTTATTGATCTGCTGAGAATAATAAAAAGCAGAGTTAATCTTTGTATAATTTGAACTACAAAATATGAGTCACCAAAGCAGATCCTGTAAATTATGTACTTCAGCTCTACAGCTCCATATCTATTGCTTCTATCAAATCATAAGTGCCTGATGAAATACTTGCAGTATTTAGTCATAGATATTTATACTTAGAGTTCAGATGTCACTGAAGTCAACTTTGCCTTTCATCCAACTGGATTTTTTACAGCTGGATAGATAACTTCTCTCACCATAGACTAATTCAAACATAAAATAGGATCATGCTGGTCTTTCAGCTAGACAAACTGAGGCAGACAATGTTATGTATCTAGTTGAAAAACAACAACACAATATGTGCCAGACTTAAAACCTTTGGATAATAACCCAATCACCAATGTAGACAAAAACTAAATTACTCATACATCAAAAAGAAAAGAAATTATGTTAAATATAAATGGACGGTTTTATTTTAGATATGAATACTTCACTCTTACTTATCCAAATTTGATAAAATAAATTTCCATGAAAATATTTTCTAAAGACCTGAGTGGTGATTAACCAAATCTTGAGCAAGATTTGGTTTGTTTCATTATGAAAGGTTTGTCAGCCAAGCCCCATTTTGGAATTCTTTTGAAATATTCCCAATTTAGTTTCTTTTCACTTTTTTTTGTTTCTTTTTTCCCTTTTCTAATTTGAAAGCACAAGAGACCCTGCAAAAACAGAGATCTTGTACTTTATATGAATGTCTGCTATAGATAATTATTTTAAGATCATTACTTGTTACATTTGTTATTCTTGAATTGTATTTGGAATTAGGTAAAGTTAATACAACTTCCAAAATTCACTGACACATTAAAAAGAGCTTATCAAGAAAAAGGACACAAAAAAAAGAGAAAGAAAAATGGATTCAGTTCTATTGTGTGGCAAACTTTCATGAGTGGATTTCCTACACAGAAAATGAAGGAAGACTGTCATAATGCATATGTGTATACATATACATATACGTGTGTACTAAACATTAATATCAACAGCTAGGTGCAATAGAATAACATAAAGGAAAAATTTGTCACTATGAAAAAGGAGCTAAAAACTTTTAATGTTTTAAGAAGAGCACATCATCATCATCATCATCGTCGTTTACCGCCCATGATGATGATGATGTGCTCTTATATATATATATATATATATATATATATATATATATATATCTACACTCTCTGAGTGGCTACACTCTCTGAGTGGTTGGCGTTAGGAAGGGCATCCAGCTGTAGAAACTCTGCCAAATCAGATTGGAGCCTGGTGTAGCCATCTGGTTCACCAGTCCTCAGTCAAATCGTCCAACCCATGCTAGCATGGAAAGCGGACGTTAAACGATGATGATGATGATGATATATACACTAGCAGGTGAGTTAACCACCCCATGACCATCTCTAGAAGCACCAGACTAAACCTAGTTCACCTATTCCATAGGCATCATCAGTAGTGACTGCTCAAACAGACTTAGAGCCTTGAATGAACAAACAATGACAGAGTGGACGGACAGAGTAAACAATCGAGATGAAGACAAACATTGGGCCGTTAGACCAAGACGAAATGCCGTGACTGCCGAGGACATGTGTAAGCTTGCAAGGAATGAAGCCAGTATGCTCCACTGGATGTGTAATGTCAGTGTGTATACTTGACAGAGTGTAAGTGCCTTGAGAGAAAAATTGGACCTAAGAAGCATCAGATGTGGTGTGCAAAAGAGACGACTGTGCTGGTATGGTTATGTGGTGAGAACTGATGAGGAAGTGTCACACCCTAGTGGTTGAGGGAACCTGTGGAAGAGGTAGACCCAGGAAGACCTGGGATGAGGTGATGAAGCACGACCTTTGAACATTAGGCTTCAACGAAGCAATGACTAGTGACCGAGACCTTTGTAAATATGCTGTGCCTGAGAAGAACCGGCAAGCCAAGTGAGACCATAACCCATAGCCTATGACATTGGTGTAACCAGCCCACATATGCATACCTTTCCTTCATTGGACACTAAACTGTGCTTGTGAAGACCCGCTGAGGCAAGTGAAATCGAAATCAAATTTGAAGATAGCACTGCTTGACTGGCATCCGTGCTAGTGGAGCGCTAAGAGCACCATCCAAGCATAATCGTTGCCAGGGCCACTGACTGGCTCCTGTGTCGGTGGCACATAAAAAGCACCATTCGAGCATGATCGTTATCAGTGTTGCCTCACTGACACCTGTGCCGGGAGCATGCGAAAGACAACATTTGAGTGAGGTCGTTGCCAGTGCCGCTGGACTGGCTCCTGTGCAGGTGTCACGTAAAAAACATCATTTGAGTGTGGCCGTTGCCAGTATCGCCTGACTGGCCCTCGTGCTGGTGGCACGTAAAAGCACCCACTACACTCTTGGAGTGGTTGGTTTTAGGAAAGACATCCAGCTGTAGAAACTCTGCCAGATCAGATTGGAGCCTGGTGCAGACATCTGGCTCGCCAGTCCTCAGTCAAACCGTCCAACCCATGCCAGCATGGAAAGCGGGCGTTAAACGGTGATGATAATGATGATGATGATGACATATATATATATTACATGGGAAAATGCGAGCATGAAAAGTCATATTCTTAAGATTATAAACCTGGAAAAGTACAGAGCAAGTTATTACACCTGTAAAAGTATAGGACAAGCTATTACTTCTTGTAAAGTAAGCAATAAGAAACTTTTTACTTGAAATATTGCAGCAAAGAATGCCACTTCTTCTAATTTATCACTCTTTACAGTTCTCAACTTTTAGATTTATTGTACAAAACTGTTCAGTTAATTTGTAAGTTTGTCTAATTAGTAACTTTTTTCTGTATTTAAGGTAGTAAATTAACCAAATTCTACTTAAACAAGTATAGTGTTATTTGTAAACTATGATAAAATAAGTTTTAATATTCAAATTTTAATTTTAGCTGCAATATTTTAAGTAAAAAGTTTCTTATTCTTTACTTTACTAGAAGTAATAGCTTGTCCTATATTTTTACAGGTGTAATAACTTATCCTGTACTTTTCCAGGTTTATAATCTTAAGAATATGATTTTTTATGCTCACATTTTTCCATGTAATCCATGATTTTCCCAGGCATTGCTGTTATAAGATAATTAATAATGTGTCAATTAATAATTTAAGATTTTACCTTATAAACTACTGAAAGATAATATTTCACTTTTTCCATGTAAGTGATGATGATATTTCAATTTTTTTTCATGTTTAATTTAAATATATGTTGTGATTGAATTATTTGATATTATCCATCCACACCAAATTAATGGCAGGGAATTTTACCATGTTGTTGGTTGCACTATGGCTCATCAAAAGTTACAAACAACAAGACCCCAAAACCATCAGTTAGCAGGCTCACCTTAAGTAACCTAATTTTGCAATATTAGGAAGTCACAGGAATTCATTCAATGAAAAAAAAAATTTTTTCCAATGATTCCAGGATTTTCAGCATATTAGAAGCTCAGGGTATTTGATTCCACACAAAAATCAAATTTTTTGTTATTTTTTCTTAGTGAAAATTGTGCGGGTGTTAATAAAGAAATTTACCATAATGTTGTTGTTATTTAGCATCAAATCAACCCTGATACTACAAACCTATCATCAAAGACATTCCAGCCTTCAGCAAACCGTCTTTTTAGGGATAATCTAAGACATTACATACAATGGGCATGTGATTTAGGTAGGGGGATACTTTGGTTGCTATTTTTAGCATGTCGAGCGACCAGGCAGAGGCTCTTTCATTGGTTTGATTGTATGATGAGATTTTTTTTACACATATATGTAATATGGATATATATCATCAGCAGAAGTTAGAGAATAAGTCAAAAGCTGAGAGTTTCATGTATTGGCACTTATCAAACATGAATTTGTCCATTGTCATTCTGTAACATCTGACGAAATAACTTCTAAAATACAAAATTTTGTCAAAAACATTAAGAGTAATCCCTGTTCTATGTGACACATTCTACCAGTATTGGAAGTTTGAAAGTGTTTAGTTAAAAAATTAATTAAATAATCTGTACATCAAAGTCAACCTCAGCAAAATTTGAACTCAAAATGTAAAGACAGATAAGATACTACTAGGCATTTTGCCTGGCACACTAACGTTTCTGCCAGCTCACCACCTCAGAAAGTAAGCATTCATTTTAAACATACATTCTTTATTCTTATTGCTGAAGTGTTACTCCCTTTCTTCCTTACTTACTGACATGAAATTTTGTAACATTTTACCTCATAACTCTTTCTCTATTAATTTTTGTTCAATGTGACTAGCGATTCTGAATTCCTCCTGCATTTTTCTATCATTTAAGCCTAAGGAAAAGTATTATACTTTTAATTTAAAATTTAAAAATTTATGTTAATTGTAGATGAATATCTGCCTTACACTGACCCCTGAGGTTGCAGATATTTTGATGTAACTTTTTTTCTACTGAACCAAATCTCAAACTATTTATGCTGAAGTGTAGCTGAGGAGGTATCCCCTTTAAAACTATTAACAATTTAGTTGAGAACTGAATTAGTGGTGAAGCTTGGAAGCAGCTGTGATTGACGAAATGCCTGACTTAAGAATACATTCAACCACTACCGTGGTTCAATGATACATATACATATACATATACATACATATATATATATATATATATATATATATATATATATATTGTTCCATGGTTTGGGTGAAGATGGAAAACAATAGCACAATCTAGACAGAATTGGAAGTAAAATAACGTTTCTTTCTTGAGCCATGCAGACTCATAAGGGCTGGTTTCCTTGTTTCATGGCATATATATTCCCCACCTGGACAGGATGCTGGTTCATCACTGGATTACTCATTTTTGCCAGCTGAATGAACTGGAACAATTTGAAATGAAGTGTTTTGCTCAAGAACACAACGCATTGCCCAAATCGAAACCACAATCTTTCGATCATGAGTCCTACACCCTAACTACTGAACCATGTGCCTCAACAGAATTGGAAATGCATTGTGAGATGTGCCTCAACAGAATTGGAAATGCATTGTGACCAGTAGTGTGCAATAGCATCTGATGCTCTGGTTGATACCATTATAAATATATATTATTCAAAGAAAATTTTTTTTATGTCAAAGATACTCACTGCTCTTAACTCATTAACCACTACATCTGCTTACTGGAGTTAATGGTTACACCATGTATTTCAAATCACACTGCATACTGTTAAATTACAAGGAAATGTAATTCTTTTTGCATTTTTACAATATTTCATACTTAAACTTTAATATTTAGAACTCATGTTAATCAAATATCCTCGAAATCATGCTAAAGATACAGAATAAAATATTTTCTCAAATTATGAAAATGTACCACCAGTGGTGCATGTGGCAGTTGTGTGAAGTTTTCAATGAACCACTGGTGGTATATGTGGTGCTTAAGATGTTAAATAAACTGAACAAAATATTTTTTTTTTGTCCAGCATAAGAAGACACTCAATTTAGGTGTTAGAGGATAAATGTAAATTCAAATTTTATATAAACTAGAAGCAAACATTTGCATAATTATAACGATGTCCTATGAAACTGCTTAAGTCTAGGTATGTTTTACTTAAAACTGGCACTCTGAGTGTTCCAGTTGATCTGAACAAACTGCTCATGAAATTAATGTGCAAGTGGCCGAGTACTTCACAGACACATGTACTTTTAGTGTAGTTTTCAGGGAGACTCTGCATGACAAAGAATGTGACAAGGCTGGCCCTTTGAAATTCAGCTATTACCTATTTTTGCCAGCTGAGTGGACTGGAGCAACATGAAATAAAGCATTTTGCTCAAGGACACGATATGCCACCAGGAATCGAACTCATGACCTTACGATCATGTGCCTAAGTCTAGTTATGTTTTACTTAACTGGTTATGAATTAACAAAACTAAAAAGTGTTATTTTTATTTCGTTAGACTGTGGCCATGCTGAGGCGCCACCTTGAAGAATTTTAGTTGAAAAATTGACCCCTTATTCATTTTTAAGCCTAGTAATTATTATATCAGTCACTTTTGGTAAACCACCAAGTTACAGGATGTAAACACACCGGTTGCGAAGCGACGGTGGGAGAGAATCACACACACATACATAAATATGTGCATGGCAGGCTTCATTCAGTTTCTGTTTATCAAATCAATCACCAAGTTTTGGTCAACCCGAATCTATAATAGAACACATTTGCCCAAGGTGCTATGCAGTGGGACTGAATCCAGAATCATGTGGTTAGGAAGCATATTTCTTACCACAGAGCCATACTTGTGCTATATCGTTTTAAAGGCTGAATAAGCTATGCATGAAGAATAATATGCTTTATTAGCAGAATGTTAGCTCATTCTGTATAGAAGAAAACTCAAGCTAAATTTGAAAACACTCTACATTACAGTGCTATCATGAATCAATAAGCAAAGAACAGGTCTCTATGTGGACACTCAATTGATTAGAAATAGCAGACAAATCTTTCTTAAATCACACCTTGTTTTTAGAAAAAAGACTTATCGACTGCACAATGTTGTCCTAGAAATTATATATACATATATGTGTCTGTGTGTGTATATATATATGTATAAAGCATTTCTGTTTACACAAGTATTCTCCTTTATTCAGTGGGTGGGTGTTATTTTTGCCAACCAGCAAATGAAAGAAAGAAAAAAAAATTCCACAGTCATTTACCTCACTACAGAAAAGCTATACTATCAAGGTGTGTATAAATATATTAGAAAAGAAATGTTTACTGCTATCAACTTGAGAAGACACTCAAGTTTTATAGAAGAAAATTAAATATCTTGCATGAATGTTTGAATTACTATTCTCCACCCCACACATTAACCACTTTCTAAAAAAAAAAGAATTAATTCTAGAATATCTTTTGTTAGTATTGAATGTCACACTGCTACATGCACACACACACACGCACAATTTCATTTGCAGAAATTTGTTTGTATTTCTAAGATTTTAAGTGAATCTAAAGAATTCTTAGTTTAACCATCTTGTATTGTTGGATAAAAAGATCAGGAACTATAGAAAGAATTCAGACTTTTCAACTCAGAGCTGTTACCAGTATTTAAATGGTTATAAATACAATTTTTCCAAAAAAAAGAAAATTTAGATCTGTTAATTATCAACTATACTAAATGGATTTGTCGTTTGTGTGTGTGTGTGTGTGTGTATGTATATATATATATATGTATATATGATTTTTAAAGTTTTATTAGTAATCAAGTTAACAGAGAAAGTGCTTTTATTAAACTAGGAGGGATAGTGAAAGAAATGGTGAAATGATGTGTAGAGGAAGAGAAAGACAGACAAGAAGAGATAGCGAAGAGAAGAGCTAATGCAAAAAGCAATAACATGGAGAGAAAAGAGAAGATTAATGGAGTTTCTTGAATTGTTAATGAGGATTTCTTGCAAAGCAGTTGCTAAGAAACACAATGGCACTGTTATCAAACCAAACCAATTGCTTTCCACAAATACAAAAAGTAAAAATAGAAAAAGAAGAAAAAAGTAAAGAATTCAATGCATTGAAAGTAGAAAATATAGCAATAACAGAAGCAGAAAAAAAAAAAGGAACAACAAAAGAAAAGAAAAATGATTAAATGAGTTTTTATACAGATGGTATATATAGATTTTTTTGTTTTTTTTTATATGTTTTTCATGAAATAAAATATAACTTTACTTTTCAGCAGTTTTGAAAAATATCATTGGGAGACATATAATACTTGTGCATATATATATATATATATATATATATATATGCATGTATATGTGTATGTGTGTGTATATATGTAAGTATGTATAAATACTGTATGTGTATATATATATATATATATATATATATATATATATATATATATATATACACACACACACACATGCATATACACACACATATACATAAATATATATATATGTATATATATATATGTACACATAAACACATATACATATATATACACACACATACATATATATATATATATATGCATATACATATATATGTATATATATGTATATATATTTATATATATATATTTCTTTATTGCCCACAAGGGGGCTAAACATAGCAGGGACAGACAATTGGATTAAGTTGATTACATTGACCCCAGTGCATAACTGGTACTTATTTAATCGACCCCGAAAGGATGAAAGGTAAAGTCGACCTCTGCGGAATTTGAACTCAGAACGTAACGGCAGACAAAATACAGCTAAGCATTTCACCCAGTGTATTAGCGATTCTGCATATATATATATATATATATATATATATATATATATCCATACATACAC
The DNA here is from genome assembly GCF_046866305.1 of Octopus bimaculoides. Taxonomy (NCBI): domain Eukaryota; kingdom Metazoa; phylum Mollusca; class Cephalopoda; order Octopoda; family Octopodidae; genus Octopus; species Octopus bimaculoides. Next base: position 81,534,687 of record NC_142933.1, read on the forward strand.
ATAAATATACATATATATATATATATATATATATATATATATATCTCCATACATACACACACACATACGCTCATATATATACGCTATTTAAAAAAAATTTTTAATCACAGTATTATGAATTTAATCTTTTAGGTATACAATTGGTAAATGCGTGTATATTTTACATTTGGTGTGGGAAAATTGTGTATGTGTGTGTTTGTTAAGAATTAAAATGGTATATAGACCAACACAATATGAAAAAATACTATTTTTCTGCTTATATATGTATATATTTATTCCAGCTGTCTTCTCACAGTTTTAATATTTAGTAAGTGGTATGTACATGTGTGTGTGTGTATGTATGTTTTTGTGTGTGTTTAAGTCATAGTCATATATGTTTTGTGGTGAAAACACTTCAGATAATTGTGGAAAATTACTCATCAAGTCAAAATGTATTTGAGCAAGACAGTAATCTGACTAGCTTTGGTTCAGTTCTTCATGTAGGCACAATAAATGTCAACAAAATTATATATCCAGATCTTCAGATGGAATTGAAACTAGTTTCTAAGAATATTAAAAGAGAACATCTACACATTCCTACTCCAACACCACTACCACTCAAATTCATTTGTGGCTCTGTGGTAAGAAGTTCACTTTCCAACCACATGGTTCCAGGTTCAGTCCCACTGTGTGACACTTTCGGCAAGTGTCTTCTACTATAGCCTTGGGTTGACCAAAGCTTTGTGAGTGGATTTGGTGGATAGAAACTGAAAGAAGCCCATCATGTATATGTATATGTGTGTCTTTGTATCTATGTTTGTCCCCCACCATTGCTTGACTACTAATGTCAGTGTGTTTACAGCCCCTGTAACTTAGCGGTTTGACAAAAGACACTGATAAAATAATAGGCTTACAAAGAATAAGTCCTGAGGTTAATGTACAACCATCCAGATATCTGAGTACCTTATTATTTCTTCTAATATATAATTCCTGTACATCACTTCTAAACCTTCCAATATATATATATATATATATATATATATATATATATATATATATATATATACATGTATGTATGTATGTGTATATATATATATATATATATATATATATATATATATATATATATATAACATATTTGCACATTATTCAGATGGTAAAAGGGACATTTCATTTTGCTACATCAAACTGCCATGAAAATGAACCTGTTGGCACAAAACTTAAATAAACATTACAGCTAATAATAAATATAATATATTGTTATTGATTACAGTTGTTAGTACTAAGATTTTCTCCAGTGAGGAATGCACCTCTCAGCATAGATTCATGATTAGTGACATCATAGCATGGACTAGTCAGCCTCAGAAACATAAGACTATCTGGAGAAAGAAGGTATAGAAGCTGAAAGATCCTCTGTTCAATGTAGTTTCAGAGAAGTTCTTGTTGACACTTATGTCACAAAAGAGAAAGAGAGATAGTGACTTCTTATAACATAGAAAATAAGTATAAGTTCTTTAACATGCCACATCAGAACTGTGGATGGTGACATGGTCATGGAATGGTGTAATAAACAGAGCTATAAAAAGCTCAAAGACAGACCTAGAATAAGTGGGAAACAAATGAGGAAGAGTAAGGAACAGTATTAAGTAGCTAGAAGTAGTATATTCAGCAAAGAGAGAAGTAGAAAGTAAGAGGCTTGTTAATGTTCTGTGACATGAAAATCAGATACACTAGGTATTCCGGATTTCAGAAACAGTATGTTGATCTGAACCAGAGTATTATTGATGTAAAGTAGTTATACTTGGACAGTGGTGTGATCACTGTCATCAACACCAAGAAGAAGGCATGGAAATTCTTCCACAAGAGTTTACTGAATAAAAATCCATGGATGAGAGGGGAACTACCCCAAGAACAGCCAGTAATAGTACCAGTTATATGGTCAAAATGGCCATAAAAATATAAAATTAAGGGAAGCAGCCTTAATATCAGAGATAGTTGTTAAATAGGCTGGAAGTACCCAGGGAAATAAGACATGTTAACATCCTATATAGACAATCTTGTAGTCCAAAAAGGAGTAATTCCCAATGATTGCCATAGCAGTGTCCTTATCAGTTGTTATAAGGGTGAATGAGATGCTCTAGAAAGAAGCAGATAGAGAAAATGAAACTGATGGATAACACTATGTAAATAATAAAGAATTATAGTACAACTAATTAAAAAAAAACGAACAAGCTGAAATGAGATGCAGTTTGTGGTTGTGTCAGGATCAGGTACTTCTAATATCCTCTTCCTATGACACAACGACAACAGAAATTCTTAGCAAAGAGCAGGCCATTATTTCTAGTATTCATTGATTTAGATAAAAACTTTGACTGGGTTTCATGATCTGTTATTTGGTGATTGTTAAAAAACAAACAAACAAAAAAAAATACCTGAAGGCTAATGGTTTGAGAGAGCTATGCAAGTTTCATATAGAGATGCTGCCAGCAAGTCATGTGCAGAGGTACTACCAACAGGTCACGTATAGAGGTGCTGTTAGCAAGTCACGTACAGATGTGCTGTTAGCATATCATATACAGAGGTGGTGCCAGTGAGGCTAAAGTCAGCAATGAGTTTAACAACAAAATTAGTTAGCAAATATGGCTCCATCAGGGCTTGGCTTTCAGGCCTGTTTATTTTATTATAGAGTTCCAGACTGTAACAGAGGAGTTTAAAACTAGCTATTTGTAGTAACTTTTATATTCTAATGACCTAGTTCTGAAAGCTGAGTCTATTGAAAAATCAGTAGAAATTTCAAACACGAGCAAAAGCTAAAATTGAGAGGTTTTAAATTACATTAGGCAATGACATGAGTTTTGTTAGCAAGAAAGATGACAAGACTACTGCCACCTGGGAAGTGATCATGCTTGATATACAGAAAAAGAAGAAATAAGAATTCCATACAGAGTGCTTGATGTTAACTATGGGAGAACAAAAAGTGCAATGGGATGACATGTAAACTTATTGAGAAAGGCTTTGTATATAACATATTCACAGATGCAGTTAGTAGTAAGAGCACACATACAATAAATATAATGAATTCTCTTGATGATTGTGGATCCCTAGCAGTAGTTTCTGTTACCTTTGCAATCTAATAGCTCTAGAGACAGATGTTACAAAAGTATCATTCAATCATGGTAGTTGTTGAATATATTCTTAAGTCCACCATTTCGTCAATTGCAACAGCTTCCAAGCTTCACCACTTATTCAGTTCTTAACTAAATTGCAAACTGTTAATAGTTTAAAGAGGATACCTCCTCAGCTACACTTTGGCATACATAGTTTGAGATTTGGTTCAGTAGAAAATAAGTTACATCAAAATATACCCCATTCAGTTGAGGCAGTTTCTTGTCCTGTGAACACTTGGTGGCCCCATTGGTGTTGGTGCCATGTAAAAAGCACTCAGCACACTCTGTGAAGTGGTTAGTATTAGGAAGAGTATCTATCTGTAGAAACCCAAGGCAGTCATTAGAACTTGGCACTGCCCTCTAGCTTGAAATGTTCATGTTGAAATGTCCAACTCATGCCAGCATGGAAAAAGGAACATTAAATTATGATAATGATGATGTGTGAGTGTATGTGTGTCTGTCTCCCTGTCTTGACATTACATGCTGGTTGTGAGCAAGCATCACTGCCAAATAAGCAATCTTATTCATTTCCAATCTACCATGAAAACATGTCTGGCTATGAAGAAATCTTACCTTGCTGGGGAACAGATGAGATTTGGAAACAGGAATCTGTATCGATGAATTCCATCTGACTGATGCAAGCATGGAGAAGTGTATATGAAAGCAATGGCGGTGATAATACACACACACATATGTATGTGCATATTTGTGTGATTGTATGTGCATATATGTATCATGTATGTGTGTGTGTGTGTGTGTGTGTGTGTGTGTGTGTGTGTGTGTGTGTGCATGTGTGTGAGTGCTGAAGTTAAATGAGAGAAAGCAGTATAAATCCTTCACTTAATGGGAAACCTTAAGTAACCTTAAACTATGATTTCATATAGATTATGACAATTGAGAATGCCACTAACAGGCATCTATATGGATTTATAGGTTTCATTTTTAACTCTCTTCTGGCCATTATTGATTTCTTGTTACACAGTACAAGGCTACATTTTTGTAATTTGGAAAGGAAGCTTATGCTTAGTCGACTGAATCAATCCTCTTATGTTGCTGACATTCAGTATATTGATCACTAAAGCAAAGTTTGAAATAAATACAGTAAAATATAGTGTCCTCTGTTCAGCATATTCCTGTGAGGTTCCTCATTTTAGGTGTGGCTGTGTGATAAGAAGTTTGGTTCTGAACCACGTGGTTCTTGGTTCAGTCTCTCTGTGTGGCACCTTGGGTATCTTCTTCTATGGCCCCAGACCAACCAGAGCCTAGTGAGTGGATTTGGTAGATGAAACTGAAAGAAGCCCATCATAATCTAATGTCTGTTTTCCATGCTGGCATAAGTTAGATGGTTTGACAGGAGCTGGCCAGCTGAAGAGCTGCCCAGGTTCCATGGCTGTTTTGGCATGGTTTCTACAGCTGGATGCCCTTCCTAATACCAACCACTTTACAGAGCATACTGAGTGCTTTTACACAGCACCAGTACGGATGCTTTTATGTGGCACCAGTATGGGTGCTTTTTATGTGACACCAGCACCCATGAGCCCACAAGATTAGGGATGCTCAGCTGGAGAGGGATGCAGGGAACATGCCTGTGTGCAAAGACAACCACAATTTTACTTAATTTGATATGTCTTCTCAAGCACACTGTACATGTATGTATGTATCTCTCTCTCTCTCTCTCCTTATCTTGATATTGCTTGTGAAACAGTCACAATCATATTACAACTATTACACAGTATCATTCATTCAGCAAGAATATGTCTGATCACAGGGAAATATTACCTTGCTTAGAAACAAGTGAAGATTGGTGACACCTTAACCTCATTATAAATATTATAATGATTTCATATTACTATAATGCATAATTATCATCATCATCATAACATTTGGAAACTCCCTCATTACTGTTCAGTTTCCTTGAACAGACCAATGATTGAAAACATCTTAACCAGCAGTAAATGTTACCATATTTTTAGGGATATTGAGGATGTTAACTTACCTGTTCTGTCTTTTCCTTTGTTCTTTTTGTTTTTGTTTTTGTAAGACAATAGAATATGATTTGAGGAAGGTGTAGCTGCTGTTTATTATTTTATAGATACATAGGTGCTGACATGACTGTGTGTAACATGTTTTGCAACCATGTGGTTTTAGGTTCTGTCCCATAGTGTAGCACCTTGGGCAAGTGTCTTCTACTATAGCCCTGAGCTGACAAATGCCTTATGAGTGAATTTAACAAATGAAAATTGTGTGGAAGTCTCATATATATATATATATATATATATATATATATATATATATATATATATTTTCAATTAGAGGTTAAGGGATAGTAATAATATCCAATGAATTACTGGTTCATTGCCTAGAATTTTTTGTGAATAATATTCATAAAATGATAGGTCTAAATATAAATCTTGGTTTATAAATATTCAAAAGAAAATTTAGAAAACGGAGATGTGGCATTGATATAATTTGTTATCTTCAAAAATCCAACATATTCTCTTACAGTTGTTTCAATGTAGCCTAAAAGATTAAATTACAATAATTGAATCATTGTATTAGGCAAAATCTCATCGGAGGGGTAGAACAGATATACCATTATGGTATTAAATGTTATGTTTTCAAATCATCGCTGATGAGATTTTGCCTAATACAATGGTTTAATTATTGTAATTTAATCTTTTAGGCTAAATTGAAACAGCTCTGACAGAATATGCTGGATTTTTGCAGATAATAAATTATATTAATACATCTCCATTTTCTAAATTTCCTTTTGCATATATATATATATATATATATGTGTATGTGTGTGTGTATATGTGTGTGTGCATGTGTGTGTTTGTGTCTTTGTGTGTGCATGTTTATGTCTTTGTGTGTCTGCCCCCACTGCTTAACAACTGATGTTAGTTTGTATACATCCCCATAACTTAGCAGTTCAGCAAAAGAGACTAATAGAATAAATACCAGACTTAAAAACCTTTTAAGGTAGTGCCCCAGCATGGTCACAGTCCAAAGACTGAAACAAGTGAGAAATATATTACTTAAAACTGTATTTTTCTAAGGCATTTTTAAGTCACTACCACACATCTGCAAAACTACTACTGTATATCTCTTATCACTGATTATCTCTTAAGTTAATGTTTAGTAACCAATCTAAATTGTTTCATTTCATCTCTGGTTACCCTTCTTATTATTCATTTCCTGCAGTTTTATTAAACTATTTATTAACCTAGCACCCACTACACTCTTGGAGTGGTTGGTGTTAGGAAGGGCATCCAGCTGTAGAAACTCTGCCAGATCAGATTGGAGCCTGGTGCAGCCATCTGGTTCATCAGTCCTCAGTCAAATCGTCCAATCCATGCTAGCATGGAAAGCGGGCGTTAAACGATGATGATGATGATGATTTATTAACCTATTTGCTAGTCAAAACACTGTTTGCAGTGATATTTTTCCATTGCAATCTGTTAATCTGACATCCCTACTTATCTTCTTTGATTTACAACTAACCACCAAGTGAAAACTTCATAAAAATCATGCTGGCTGTTCCTCCTTCTAACTATATCAAAAAATGCCTTTGTCATTGCTAACTAATCTGTAGAAACCTAACTCTGCTAATCTTCAATCTATCAGATTCAGCCAACACACTAACCCTTTAGTATTCAGACTACTCTGTCAAACGTAATACTTATTTATTCACATTGTTTTGAATTTATCATGAATTATCTCAGATCTTCAAGGTTTCAGTGCTGTGATTGCTTATTTTCAGAATGACACTGGGTAGAGTAAGTGTGAAAAACCAGACTTGGCTAGTTTGAACATAAAACAGGTAGAATATTTAGGTTGAATATGGCTGATTTAAATGCTAAAGGGGCTGATTTAAATGCTAAAGGGCTAAATGTCTCATTGTCTGCTTTCAAAAATTATACATACAGGCACAGGTGTAGCTGTGTGGTAAGAAGCTTGCTTCCCAACCACATGATTCTGGGTTCAGTCCCATTGTGTAGCATCTTGGGCAAGTGTCTTCTTCTATAGCCTCAGATCAATCAAAGCCTTGTGAGTAGACTTGGTAGAAGGAAACTGAAAGAAGCCTGTCATATATATATATATATATATATATATACATGTATTTGTGTGTGTTTGTATTTGTCCCCCCTCCCACTTGACAACTGGTGTTGGTGTGTTTATGTCCCTGTAACTTAGCAGTTTGGCAAAAGTGATCAATAGAATAATAGGCTTAAAAACAGAAAGTCCTGGGGGCGAGTTGTTCAACTAAAACCCTTCAAGGCAGTGCTCCAGCATGACCACAGTCAAATGACTGAAACAAGTAAACGAATAAAAAAAAAATGTCTGATACGAATGAAAATTCAATCATCATTGTTTTGTCTTGTATGAAAAAAATTGCTTGGCAAGAAAGAAATTATTTGATACAAAGGAGGCCTCTATATGGAAACTCAGTTTACTAAAAACAGGGGCTATATCTCTCTCAAATCTAATCTTTCTGCGTTAAATATACACACACATACATATGTATAAACATTGAACAATGTAGCTCTATACATATTCTTTTACTTGCTTCCGTTATTTAATTGCAGGCATGCTGGAGCACCACCTCAAAGGGTTTTTAGTTGAAGAAATCAACTTATTCTTTATAAGCCTAGTACTTATTCTATCAGTCATTTTTGCCAAACTGCTAGGTTACAGGGACATAAGCACATCAACATCAATTGCCAAGCAAACACAGATAAATACATACATACATTATATATATATATATGTGTATGTGTGTGTGTGTGTGCGTATTTCTAATCCCACCAAATATGAAGAAATGATTATCTCCCTTGTAATAACTGTCCACTAGGACATTAACCAGATCTTCTAAAAAAAAGAAATAATTTCTGGCTTAGATACAAATGGATCAGTGATATTTCTGCAATCAAAGTTAGACTGATGAAAGATAAAGTCTACTGAAACTGCTGGAAATATGTATCATTTCTACTTTATAACCAAATGAAGGGAATGCAACTGGTTTCTATAAGCAGTTTTTTTCCAAAATTTACCCACCATTATTAATAAAAAAAAAAACAATAGTAACAGTATAATAAAACAAAGAAATATAAAAAGGAAAAGAAAGAAAAAGGTGGGGAGTAAAGGAGCTGAAAACGGAGTGGGAGGAGGCAATGAGCCACACAACCCAGAACAAATAGTATGCTCAGCTGTGCTTCATGGTAATGGCTACAATGGTATTGTCACAGAGAAAGGCCAGTTATACTCACTGTAGCAGCCACTCCACTTCAGGGATGTTGTACTGCAGATTATTACCTCTTCGTTTCTAAACTACTTCTGGTTCTTTTACTTTCCCATATTTATCATCAACCACAGCTCAGTCTTTTGTTCACTACTCACTATATTCTCTTTTACCTCCATCTCTAATCATCCATCACTCTCCTCTCGCACGCTTGTAAATTTAGTTGCCTGCCTTTCCAAGATCCTCTGTCCCTTTTCTTTCTTATATTCACCTTCTTGTACATTGAGAGTATGCTCTTATACCTTATCATCACCTTCAGCATCTCTTGCTCCAGCTACTCCCACATGTCCTCATAGAACAGAAGAATAGTCATGTATCTCCAATACAACAATAAACCTGTGTCGGTCCATCAATCATTCTTTAGTATCTCAACATCTGGTGTACAGCCATCTGTCTCCCTCTTCTAAAAAAAAACCCTTTGACTTCAGTGGGGATGTCCCCATTGAAAAGGGGATTTTTTGTCTTGCAATTTAGCTGGTGACCTCACTAGTGCCCTCACCAAAAGAGTACTCAGTACACTCTTGAAAGTAGTTGACACTAGGAAGTCATAAAAAACATGCCATTGGTTCTCAGCTCAATCCTTTGGATTGTTGGATCCTGTTAAACTGCCTATATGAGTTTAAACCATCCTGTTAAACCATCCCATGTGAGCATGGAAGATGGGCGTTAAATGATGGGGATGATGATAATAATAATAATAATAGCAGCATGATTACAACATTAAATATCGCCTAAATATTCTCTAGCATTGATAAAAATACATTTCTCCACCAAACAAACTACTGAATAAAAACAGCATAAAAGTTAGCTATAATTGTATGGCGAACTTTGCCACTCTGATAGCACAATGCAATAGAACTAACTATATACATTAGTCCAGTGGTTCTCAACCATTTTTGGTCTATCGACACCATTGATTCCTATCTTACTCTACTGGACCCCTATAACCATTCCATGTTTTAAAAAATCCTATTATATTTTTATCATTAAATATTATTATAAATTGTACAAAAAAAAAAATTTAATATTTTGTGTATTGTAGAGGTATAACCAATTTATTGCAGATGAATTTTTAACAACAAAATCTTAATCTTATGTGGCACCCCAAGGACCATATGGAACCCAGTTGAGAACCACTGCGTTAGACCAAGGGAAACACCATGAATTTTTTCGAAAAATGTGCAAAGAATGGGAAACTTGGAGCACAGAGAAAGTGAATTGTTTCCTTTGAATGGCTAGACACACACACACACAATTAATACTATAAAAATATTGAAATATATTTCATAAAATGAGACATGAAACTGTTGTTATTGCTATTAATATTGTTGATAGTAGCAACTGGATACTTTGAGAAGTGTGTGATATTTATACCATTTCATATCATCCTACCATACAAGTTTAACTTCGATAACACACAGGCAGGCTTGAATGCAGGTAGTGGTGCCTTTGAAGAATTGATAGCAGAGAGTGGAGGGTTGTTACCAAAATTCATATTGCAAGGCTGTTTGTGTTAGTTGTTTTATTTATAGTCAGATTCATCCTTACCCAAAGATACACTGCTTCACAATAATACTTTTCCTACCAACCTTTTTTTTTAAAATTAAATAATTGACAAATTTCCCTTGGATATGATCTTAGTCTGGAACAGATTAACTTTCCTAGACATCATGGCACCTATTCATTTTCTAAATAAGTATAAATTGTGATAAGTATGTGTGTCTTTCTGAAGAAAAATCTACAAAAATCTACATATGTACCCAAATCACTTATTCCTTTATGCTTTAGTATCCATTGTTCAAAATCACATGCCATTCAGTCAATCTGTTTGGTGAGTGCATCTAGTTTATTTTGAGTATTTTGAATAACTGAAAGCCCTTTCATTTAGGAAAATATAACCTCTACTTTGTTTTCACTTTAGAAAATTAAATAATAGCACTTATAAATATATATTCAATAGTAACAGCAGCAAAAGTATTGTTTATGAAAACTCTACACTAAATCCTGCACATTCATACTTAATTGATGCAATATTTAGCAACATTGACAAAACAAGCAATAACAATTTGGCTTTTTCAAAGAAACTAATTACTACATACACTTGAATCTAACTTAACATTAAATATAAAGTGACCTTTTTTTTTTTTGCTGGTGAAAATTCTTTCCCTTATTGCCCCCCACTGGTAAGAAAAAAAATGTAAAAGACTTATAAATATTCAAATATAAGGACATGTATATGAAGCGCAAATTTTTAAGAAAAAAACATTACCTTATATTTCATTATATAAAGAAAATAATATAAAATCATATTAAATCATACAAATATATAGATCTCATTAACTCACCAAGTTCCTCTTACCTGCATGTCATAGAGAATCTGATTAAATATAGCTGTGTAAATTTCTTTCCACCTACACATGAGGGCAATTTTAATAATAGAAGAGCATAGTTGATTGAAAGAACCCATCTGTTTTTGTGATATTCTAATAATCTTGGTGATGGGAGACAGTGATGGAAACCGATTTTCAGTAGAACTAGAATTCATCAGAAGGTAGCACTCAAAGGATGTAATCTAAGGATTTATTACCTTAGCTAATCTTTTAGTAATCCCCATCTCAGTCAAAAGCTATTACAATTATCACCTTGTCTAAGGTCAATACATTTAGCTGTTGTTGATTCCACTCTACTTGATTTTCATTGGGTAACATCAAATTATGCAACTTAATGTTATAAGCAAAGGGAACATTGTAAAACTGAGGAACATTTCATTAGAATTTCATGCTGAGTTCAAGCCCTCTTATAGGCTAGGAGTGGAATCTTGAAACCACTCCAGTATATTTTTTTCAAAAGGTTTATAAATTAAGAAAATCACAAAAGTTTAAACAACTGACAACACATTCAATAGTATGGAAGTGGTAGGGGGGGAAAAAAGCAAACAAAACAAACAACAAAAATCTAGAAGGTTTTTTTTGTATAGTTATTTAGTGAAACTGGATTTCTTGGTTGACTGCAATCAGATGAGTGTGTTTTTCAACAAAATAATTTCCTTCGCCTTTTTCTTTGTAGAAATCAGACATATCCACTCAAAATTTCATTACCCTTAACTACAGAAAGCAGTTCTTATACCAATCCATCTTTTGTTGGGGAATGTCATGTTTGTTTAAAACTATTTTCTGTTGAGACACATCAAGTTTATTGAGGTAATGTGACTTGCAGAAAATATCCATTATATTTTTTGGTAGATATTAAACATCATTACAGGAATAACTATAAAATTTCATTTCACAGTTGAAGGGTTAAAAAAAAAGAAATAATAATCAAAAACTGCCTCGTCTCCAAAGAGATATAAGTGAATTTACTATATTCAGTATGTACTTAATTCTAATAGAAAAAAAAGATAATTGGTTAAACTGAAAATAAAATTATATGACTACACTTCTCTGTAATTCAAATTCAGTGTTAAAATTTATCCTTAAAGATAAGAATTATGTTCAGTAACTAGTGTAGATTCTTATGCAACATCAGAGTAAAATAGAATTTGGGCAATGTTAATAAGCAACACACCACAGAAGACTTGATGTAGTTAAAATGTCTGCTTCACAGCCACACTGTTTTGGACACAGTCCCACTGTGCAACAACTTGGACAATTGTACAATACTACAGACCCTGGCTGACCAAAGTATTTATAGTTAATTTGGTAGGCAGAAACTGCACAAAACCAGTTGTATGTGTGGTGGTGGTGGGAGGTGGTATGTGTATATGTGCATGTGTACATGCTACCCTGAGCCGAGCTACAGAGGGTGCTGTTTGTAGACATTCTCCAATCAGCAAATCCAATAACACTGCATTTTTGAATATGAGTAAGTGAAAACTACCTTACTTAAAAATACAAAAAACAAAAAAGATTTAGAGCAACAGGAAGGGTAGCAGGCTGTAAAACAATACCTCAGTAATATGTATTTGTCTAACCTATACTAGTATGGAGAAAACAGATAGGAAATGAATTAATGAGAGCATGATTTGATGGAGGTTTGGCAGCTATTTCTAGCAAGTAGTGTGATCCCATAGTGGATTCCTTGTTAACAGATATGGTGTTGGTTGAGCAAAACCATGGAAACTGTGTCATTTGCAATGTGTTGTCTGTTAATTTAAGATGGTATTTCAGTAGTTTGTTTTAGCTGCAAACAGAGATATACTTGAGTTCTTGTTTCTTATTGCTTTCTCACTCATAAACGTCAATTGTCCAAACCCTTTTATTTATTTCCTTACAATTTATTTTTAGAACTTATTTTCAAGTTGTTTGGGAAATAAACTGAATTCCAGGATGTAAAGGAGAAACTGATATCATACAGGATAAAGTGTTGGTGGGGCTCATCAACAATAGAGCTGATTGAATAAGAGAAATAACCATATTCTTTTTCGTTTTATATTTCCTCTGTGCAGTTGAACTATTGAGCAAAATCCCAGCGTTGTCAATAAACATTCTAGATTTCCACGACTGCCAGTAAACAACAAATTAAAATGTGCTTTGCAAAATTAGTAAACAACACACTTTAAAGTCTAATCTTAGCAATACCAGAAAAACAATGTAACTACAGAATTTTGTCTTAGCAATTTCAGTAAACAACATAAACGTACAACATAGATTTTCCAGAACCTTTGATTCCAAAGCCTTTATGGTGGTCCCTTGGTCAACACACTCTAAATTAAAGAAATACTGGTTTCAAATTCTGGCACAAGGCCAGCAATTTCAGGGAAGTGGTTAAATCAATTAGATCACCCCCAGTGCTCAGCTGGTATTTATTTTATTGACCATCAAAGGATGAAAGGCAAAGTCAACCCCAATGGCATTTGAACTCAGAACATAAAGAGAGATGAAATGCTGCTTGACATTTTGTTTGGTGTGCTAATGATTCTGCCAGCTCACTGCCTAAAATTAAAGAAATATTAACCTTTTAGCATTTAGACTGGCCATATCTAAGCCTCTCACACCGACCCTACATTGACATTCTAAAAATAAACAATCAGCTCATTGAAATCTCAAAGCTATGAGATAATGCATGATTAATACAAAGGGTGTAAGGTAAAAAAGGGTAAGACTCCCTTCAGTCATGAACTACCATGGACTGCACCTAGAAAGTTACCTTTCAAGGCACAAGTCCAGGCAAGGTTGTTTATGGAAGACACGCAGTCACCCATGCATACCAGCCTCCTCTCTCTATGCCACTGATAGTATCCAAGGGAAAGGCAAAGGCCAATACAGCTTGGCACCAATAATATTGCAACTCATTTCTACAGCTGAATGAACTGGAGCAATGTGAAGTAAAGTGTCTTGCTCAAGAACACAGCACACAACCCAGTCTGGAAATGGAACTCACTACCTCATGATTGTGAGCAAGATACCATGTGCCTTCATTATAATACAAAACAATATAAATAAATAAGCATTATGTTTGACAGTAATCTGAATTCTAAAGGGTTAGATTTACTTAAATAATTAAATGAAATATAAGTACCTGTACATTGGCATAAATGATACAAATTTATTAATACTGTACTATGCATTGTACAAATGAAATAATCTGGCAGTTGCAGAAATTTGAAGTTTCTGCCCATAAATTAGTGTGGATTAAAAGAGGTTCCAAGCCATCGGTGTCTGGAAGGTTGGCATTGTAACTACGAAAAGTCTTGTCTTAGCAAAGCCAATAAGCACACTAAAAATGATTTCTTTCTTACTGTCTTTCATACATTTAATTAGTTACCTAATAAGATGGAAGGGAATTTTCTTTGGTGTTGAACATCATGTTCTCAGACTTGCTATAAATCATCATGGCACAGAGTTTTATTATATAAGAACATGTAAATATTTTCAGCCCAAAACAATCCTTTCTACTAAAGGCACAAGGCCTGAAATTTTGGGGGAGGGGACTAGTCGATTCCATCGACCCCAGTGTTTCACTGGTACTTAATTTATTGACTCAGAAAGGATGAAAGTTAAAGCTAACTTTGCTGGAATTTGAACTCAGAATGTAAAAACAGATGAAATGCCGCTAAGCATTTTGCCTGGAGTACTAATGATTCTGCCAGTTCGCCACCTTAAATGATTAAATTTTAAATTTATAAACGAAATGTAGAGTGTAAAACAAAAGCAAAGCTGCTTTTATAATTTTTCAGTGTAGTTCTTTCTAGAAAGTTAGTATGGTTAAAAAAAAAGTTGGTTGATTTTGGCAGATCTTTGAAAATTACAGTAAGTTCTGACACTGACACAAGACTACAACTTTAGAGGTGGATATAGTCAATTATACTAATTTTTATCAACTGCAGTAAGATGTAAGGCAAGTTGACTTTGCTGAGATATGAAATCAGAAGTTAAGCATGTGTGGTACCATTTATTTTTAGTTAGGCTGTGAGGCTGTAATGTGCCTCAGTAGAAACATTTGTGCACAGTCTATCAACGTAATGTCATTAAATAATACTGCAGCCATATCTTAGCAATGTCAGAAAAAAACCATGTTACAACACCTTGTTTTAGCAATGTCAATAACCAACATTAGATTTTGTCTGATAATTTTATACATCATAATGAAAACTAGTTAATTGAAAATTTAATTATCTTCAGATTTTAACCTCAGTCTTTCCTCTTTATTAATGACATTCTGAAAGATAATCTTTATTTTCTTTTATAACTCCAAAATAAGAAGCTGCTCAAATTAGAAATACAACAATTAATACTGTTCTTAAACTCTAGAGATAGTATTCACTAAATAATACCAACAGATTATAATATATAGACTTTATTTTAGGCTAGGAAGTATATAAACTAAAACATGATAGATTCTCACCACAGAGTGACATATTTTCTGGCATACAAGTTGATGTAGTTTCAAGGGAAAACATGTAGTGTAAACATTCAAACATTGTCACTATCGTTCCAAATCCTGCTGCATTTCACATGAAATTTTTGTTCCTCCAGCATTGTCTTGGCATGTATATCAACTTACCCTTTTCTGGCTGTAAATTTTGGTCCAAGAAATTCAACTTGCATGCCAGAGAATATGGTATGTCTTTCTAGTTTTAAAGTGGACAAAATCTTGCAAAATGTTAATCTCTAATTCATTACACACTTTCAAAAATATCAGTATGTTCTTATAGTAAGAGCAAGAAGGATATGATTAAGATTTTGATTCAGATTTTTACATTCTAACACTGTTGTAAAACAGCTGTAGATTAAAAGAAATTTTTAAAAACATTATCCAAGCAAATATGTTAAAATAATTGCTTCCTTATAAGGTAGTGTTAGAAAATATATTGATTTCATGTAAGTTACAAATTAGAAAAGCAAAAGACAATATAAGAGAAAATTAAACCTCAAGTTAACAAGACAAACCAAAAAAGCATTGCTTGATTTTGATCACACTACTTCTGTTCTTTCCCATAATAAAAAGTAACTGTGAGATGAGATGCTCTATTAATAATAATGGCACCTACTAAATCCCGAATGAGTCAATTGGACACGGTTGTTTGGATGCTGATGATTTGGCATAGCTGGCTAGATTTTCAGCTTGTTTTGGCAACACAACTTTTTGGCACTGAAGACAAATATATACATGCATGCATGCAGAAATATCCACATACAGATAAAACAGAAATACATTACAATTTATTAATTGAGAATAATTGACATAAACACTTTCCTTCTCCTCATACACATAAAGAGAAATATGCTCACACACATAAACAGAGAGAGAAAGAAAGATGGGGAAGGAAGGGAGAAGATGAGAGAAACATTAAAAAATGTCTAATGTCAAATAAGTCAGCATCAAATCAGCAACACCAAAATGGTTGTGCCGAAACATCTTATACCCACCTAAATCGGCTGAATAATAAATGAAAGAGAAAGTAAAATCCTTTTTATCTGGTTGTTACTAAAAGTAGTTAGGCATTAAAGACAGCAGATAAAAAGAAACAAACAAAAACAAATATGAAATATCTTAAAAGTAGTCAAAGAAAGTAGTAGCACTGCAAACTATATAAAATATAGAAATGGTTGGAGTAAGAGATAAATAAACAACAACAACAACAACAGTAAAAGATAAAACAAACACCAGTGATGCCATATAAAATATTCCAAAGTTTACATTCACGAATAATAACTACCAATGAAGGGATTTAGATTTGCACATCTCTTTGTATATCTGTAATTTAAAAGATTCATTCACAAACATCAATTACATTGATCAACAATGACAAAGAAAGAGTCAAGTCTGTCTTCAGCTATGAAATATTGTAAGGCTTTACAATCAAGATAGGTAGGTAGAAACATCATTGCAAATCTGAATGGGGATCTGGAATGTGCAAGGAAATTGGCTCTTCATTTACCAGCTGTCTGAATATGAGACGTATCTGGTACATTTACAAAGATAAAGCCTGGAATCTTTTTTTGGGGGGTGGGTGGAGAGATGGGGGTGGAAGCAAATATCGTTGGCCTCTATATCACATCAAACACATCTATGAATATATTACACACACACATATATATATACATATATGTATATATATATATATATATATAGACATATATAAATATATGAGACAAAATGGCACTTGTGTTATATGGTTTCAGCCTGAACTGAATGTTCGCTGTAATGTTGGAACCAAAGGAGCACAAAATGTTTAATAGTTTTGGTGTCACCAAAATTCAGTGGTGAACTGAAATATTTAAAAAGGAATCTGACAAAGAAACAATCAAACAAACAAAAACGATAAGAGCTTACCTGGAATGTATATGAGTGTATATTGAGAGATGTTATACAGGTAAAAAATATGAGAGAAATCTATATCAAGACTGTTAAAATCACTAAGGCATTTTAATATGAAACCACAATGAGACTGAAATTCATTCTTTTTTTTTTTCTTTTTTCTAAAATACTTCATAGGAAACAAGGAAGGTGCCTCATTGTCAGGACTCTGTAATGAAGAGCCAAATAATTACCAGTGATATAAAGTCTTCTTTTGTATTAGTTTCAGATAGAGTTTCAATTAATTTAAGTTTAAATGTGTATCACTACAGCTACAACAATAGTCACTATGAAGAAATAAGTTCTAACAGTTCAAAGACAAAGTTATACAAACTTTGTAAGGCAATAACATGCTAATGAACCAATAACTCTCTCCAATAATATTTATTTCCAATGCCACTGATTAGTATTAATACAGGACATACTGTACACAGTCTATCATCAATCATGCCCTAAAGGCACTAATTGCAGCTACAATGAAAGGTATTTTGGATATCTGACACATGCAGCAGCTAAGTATATATATATGATAGGTAAGTGTATGTTTGCGCATGTGTGAATGTGTGTGTATAAGTGTGTTTATGTGCGTGTATGTTTTAGCACAAAATATTGTGCAAACAAGGAAAAATAGAGGAGCCAATATGAAATGTATATATACACCCATCCATGTATATACATAAAACAAAAATTCATATCTACATACATAAGTACATCTACATATATACATGCTTATATATCTGCATGGGTGCATAAATATATACTTGCACATGTGTATGTGTGTGTTTATATACATATAGTTAGGGTATTGCATTTATGATCACAAGATCGTGGTTTTGATTCCAAGACTAGTCAGAGCATTGTGATCTTGAGCAAAACACTTCATTTCATATTGCTCTGAGATCAGCTCAACATCTGACATGTAGCACACAGGGCACCTGTACAGGTAAAGTCAATTTGGTGGAAGGAATGAGCTTATATAGAGCACAAACATTTGATCACTATAAGCAAATCATCTGTGCAGGTTGTTTAACAAGAAACTGTTTAATTGTAGAACCCTCGTGTGTGTGTGTGTGTGTGTGTGTGTGTGTGTGTGTGTGTGTGTGTGTGTATATATATATATATATATATATGCATACACACACACACATGTATATACAAACAAATTTGATAATTTGTTATGCTCATTTTCTCATGCTAGGGTTAAACAAATATATTATTGAGGTATTGCTTTTTACAGCTGGATGCCCTTCCAGTTGCTAACTCTTGTTTTTCAAATAAGGGATCTGGTACATACATTATATATATATATATATAGTGGCTGCTTTCTCGTATACAAGCAAAGCTATTGCTCGAAAGAATCATTGAAATGAATCATTGATAATGCAATGTGGGGCCCTTATATGCCTCTTGAGCCCACCAAAGATTTGCACATTTTATTACATAATGCACAGTTGTGTTGGCTGGTGGAAGGAACCGGTACAATAGCATGAAGTCTTACGATATATATATATACACATACATATATGCATTATATATACAAATATATATATCTAAGGTAAATGGACCTCTGTCAGTTTTGTATTATATGTACATATAGGTGTGTTATATACATATACACCAACATATATATGGATGAGCCTCTAGTTGCTTGATCAATCAGATAACGTCTGATTGAATTAGTGTGCTTTGTGCCTGAATATTCCACAGGTATGTCTATTCTATGTATTCCACAGTATGACAAGGCTGGATTCTTGAAGTGTAGATGGAGTGAAGTATAGATACATCTACACAAATTCACTCACATGATTGGGTCAAGAAGTAATGGTAAACATTTTAACCACTTAGGTATACTTGCACCCACACACACATTTTATATATATATATATATATATATATATATATTTATAAAGTCAAAGGCATGGCTGTGTGGTGAAGAAGTTTGCTTTCCAAATACATGGCTTTTGGGTTCAGTCCCACTGCGTGGCACCTTGGATAAGTGTCTTCTACAATAGCCCCAGGCTGACCAAAGCTATGAAAGTGGATTTGGTAGATGGAAACTGAAAGAAGCCTATTGTATGTGTATATATATATATATATATATATATATAAAAACAAATAGTAAATGAGTATATGCATATATACATACAGGTATGTGCGTACCGACATCCACCTGTATGTATAGGTGCATATCTGGGTACAGGACATTGCAAACAAAACGTAGACGATATATATATATGTGTGTGTGTGTGTGTATGCATGTATTTTTTTGTCAGCTTGTTTTGACTTTGCATAAATGAGTTCCACTATCACAATATTCGGCGAAAGCCTGTATGAGCCATGGGTAAATATTACCTTACTTGGAAACAGGTATAGGTTAGCAACAAATGGAGCATCTGGCCATAGAAAATCTGCTTTGATAAACACCATGCTCACATGGAAAAGTGGATGTCATGACAATGATGATGGTGTGAGTATATGTGTGTGTACTTATATGATATAAGAAATAGAAAGTCCTTGTTACAGTATTATATATTTGAAAAGATGAATAGAAATGTCTTTTCAGATAACATTTCCATTTTAATAATTAGATGTTTATATATAACTGAAGTGAAAATCAGAGAAGACATTTCTAGTCATTTTAATATATATATATATATATATACATATACACACATATACAATGTATATACATGGTAAATCATTGTTTAGTCTGTCATATCCCATCCATGTTAGCAGAAAAAATGCGTGTGTGTTGTGTTTGTGTGTGTGCGTGTGCATGTATGGACATAAAGAGTTATAGAATTACTTTTACAAAGAATGGTACAATTGCAATTCAACAATTGGGATGCATATTTAAATAGACGTACGGATTAGACCTACCATATATACTCACCGATAGGTTGCACTTTTTTTAACCAAAAATTTCGATAAAAATTAAAGGTGCGACCTACCCATTCGACATTGCAGGGATTTTTTCTATCGAGTTGATTTATCAATTAGACTACTTTCATAAAGTCACTTCTGCAAAAATATTTTAATATTTGTAAGCAAAGTTTTGATATAAATGTGAATATTTGATATTTAACAAATATTAGTTATATTTACGTTAAAAAGGGCCATGTAAATCCCCAGATTATATTGTGACCTATCTGTGAGTCAGCTGCAAATACCTGCTTTGACAACTCCAAACTAAGGGTGTGACCCATCGGCGAGTATATACAGTACCTCTTGTTTCAGCCAGAGCTTTAGCAGAGTGCAAACCTGCCTCATGTACTATGTTACAAAGATATGTCCAGTTACTGAAATGAGATATATTGGACAAAATTATGGTGTACCTTGTAAGGTATTTATTGAATTACATAAATTCTTCCTAAATTTGAAATTTTGTTATCACAATTTGATACTGAGCCCTTTTTCCGTGTACTAAAATGCATAGGAAGAAATAAAATAATTATAATAGTATCACATGTCACATGATACAAATGCAGTCAAGAACATTGGCAACAATGTTTCCTTGTATAAGATGATTTTGAAAGTTTCCCCACATCATACAAATACAAAGGTAACAGATGATGACATTTTCAGAAATTGGTGCCTCCCTGTGTCAAGAATTTCTTCCAATCATGATGTGGCAATTTTTATTTTCCAAATGACAGTCCAAATATTTACACACTAAATTCAACTCATTCTTTATGATTCTTCAGCTTATGCAAGATGACTGTCAAATCATAGGGGCCCAAGTAAGAGGAATCAGTTGTATATATTTATTTTAATATGTATCTTGGTTGATATTCATGAAAGTACCACTCTTTTCATAACAATATATATATACATACACACACACACATACATGCATATACACTCATATACATACATACATACACACACACACACATGCATATACACACATACATGTTTGACTAAATAATAAAATGATTTCTCGGAAGACAAGTTGTTCTTTCCTAGACTAATATTCCAAATATATCGTAAAATCATTCAATACAAAATATATATCCTTAAAGACAGAATATTCAAACTGCATAAAATGATTAAATTTAGAAAATCATTCCAAAGAATTGTCATTATAACCATTCACTAAAAGCAAGAGTGGTTATCAGGCTAACAGAAACATGCAGAGCTGACTGTGCATATTGGATTGTGTAAATAGCTGGGCTAACATAGCTATAAGGCTGATGACAATGTGAAATGACGAGAATTTTGTTTTGATCATCTATACATAAATTATAATATTTACAAATATTTCACATAAGTGTATGTATGTGTGTGTGTCTATATATATATATATATATATAACCACACACATACATGTATGTATGTATTGTTTCAACTATAATTTGCCAGTTACATCTAATTTTAATATATAATCACACACAAATTTTGCATGTAAGTAGTGTATGTGTGTACTGAAAAGTTTCTGACTTTAAGGGTATCGTAAATGTCCTGATTGGAGACCCAACCTGCTGAGTTCTTTTACAAGGCTTAGAAAAACTGAATGACACCTGAAGAAAGTGTGTGAATCTCATAGGGGAATATGTTGAATAAAATCATAGTTAACTGATCCACCTGTATCTTCTTTTACTCAAAGCCAAAGCCAGGAACTTTTCAGCATTCCTTCATGTGTGTATACATACAAACATGTATGTATGTATGTATGTATATATATATATATATATATATATATATATATATATATATGCATATATGAGAAATTATGATAAACACAGGTTCATATCATATGTTCTCTTATGGTCATTTGCATGTACTTGGAATATTCAATGCAGAGGTTGCAAATAACCACAATGGTGAAACATATGTTGGGAACAAATAACAAACTTTTGCTTATCATAATTTCTCCTATATTTGCTCAGTATATCATAACCAGTAATACTACTACTACTACTAGTGTGGTTACTACTAAATATAGTAATAAGCACACCACTATACTGGAAGCAGACTGAATGATATTCTATATGGAGCTCTAAACTCAACAGTATAGCCACACATCTAACTGTACACACAATAAATATAAATATAAATATATATATATATATATATATATATATATGTCCAACCCATGCTAGCATGGAAAGCGGACGTTAAACGATATATATATGCACACACACATACATGGTACATGTGTGAAAGTGTGATTATGTAAATATATATTAATTTCTTGCTAAATTCTCAGTGACTTTACATAAAATCTAAAAATCATACAAACTAATTTGAGCAATGCTCTTCAGAATTAAATCGTGATGTTTGTGTTCTCAATGAATAAAAACTAAGAAAAAAAAAACACAAAAGAAACAAAAACTAATATGTAAGTATAGATCATTTCTCAGTTGACTACCTACTACAGCTCTTTCAACTTTTCTCACAAATTGTAGGATTATAATAATAGCTAGGGAAAAAAATAATAAAAGTGAATCTAAAAAGTAAAATGCAACAAAATTCCAAAATTAAACATTTATATAGATCTTAAAAGCATTCATGTTGTCACAGAACTAAAATATGAACATAAAAAAAGAAATCACATGCAACACAAGAAGATGTTAGTTTTAAAAATAATTTTACTGATATTCTCATTAGATTTTCTTTTAATTTTTTTTTTTCATTCTCTGTATTATTTATTTCTCAAGTCATTGTAAAAAGAAAACCAAAAAAAAAGAAAAGGAAAAAAATCAAAGCCATATAATGGCTATTTAATATATAAACATATACACACATCCAGTTAAGGCATCCCTGCCCCATTCCCTCTTCTAATTTAAAATACTACCCTTCCACAGAGTGGGAAGCAAAAAAAAAAAAAAAAAGGAATTTCCTTTTGCTATATCCTCCCACACTAGCATGATCCTATATTTGATGACTTTTTGATCTCTCAAGACTGTGAAGTTGGTAAGTATATCATAAATCAAAGATAATTATATCAGTTATCTACAATACCACTTTCACAAGTATGAGGGAAATTCTGGAAATCTATAATAATTTCAATGTCTGAGGAGAATGTTGAAAGGTTAACCATTCCATTAACTAATTGATTAATTAAGCATACAAACCATTGTATAACAAAGGAACAGTTCCTCTAGTCTAGTAGTTCTCAACCATTTTTTTTTTTTTATCTACGGACACCTTTGATTACTATTTTATTTTGGTGGACTGCTATAGCCATTCGATGTTTAAAGACTAGTTTTATAGATACTTCTTTCAAAATTCCTATTTCGTTTTCACTCATTTACTTGCATAGGTTTGTAATAGCACTCACTGAGAGAACATGGTAAACTATGTAAGACATTAGAGAAAGAAACGTAGCTGTTTCTTGCAATAAATATATCTAAAGTAGCAAAATGCTTTCATGAATCCTTAAAATACTACTGTGGATCCCCAATTTACTATTTTACTTATGTGGTACTTGTGTGGACCTCCAAAAATCTTATATGGACCCTTGTTGAGAATCACTGCTCTAATCATTTGAAACATTCACAATGAATAAAGTTCTGTCAAAACAATCTTCACTTTTTTGTTTGATTGCATTTTTGTCTTTGATTAGAGTAAGAACCAATCAATTATTGGATAACCATGGATTTATAATTTGAAATGGATTGTGTAGTGTATTTAACCTATATGGATTCCTATATTCAGCACCAGGCATTCTGCTAGCCAGGACTTTTTTGATGTGGAGTGCTGACTGAGGTCCTTTGCCTGCATTTGTTCAATCATTTCCTACCTAACATAAGTGGAATGTTTCTTTCATTTCTCTGTTTCTTTTTTAGGACAGGCTCCAATTAGATTGGAGCCTGGTGTTGCCATCCGGTTTCACTAGTCCTCAGTCAAATCGTCCAACCCATTCTAGCATGGAAAGCGGACGTTAAACGATGATGATGATGATGATGATGATGAATTCTATGATCTTTTTAACTAATTCTTTTTATAACAAAATAATTATTCCTAATTTCAGATATTTATTATATGGCTGGAAATTTGACTAACAATGAGCAAAAGAGGATCATCAAGCAATACTAGAAAACAGAGGATGGAGAAATGGTTAGACAGAAATGGTCTGAAGAATTTCAAAGACCAGCTCCGTCAAGATTAGCACTTTACAGAATATGTGACAAATATGAACAGACTGAGTTCTTCTGCAATGCACAGAAAAGTGATTGAGTGGTCAGTGTTACCACTGCAGAAAATGAAATGCTTCTGGCTCAAGCATTCACTCTAACTTCCCCAAAATCAAAAAAGAGAGCTTCCAATGAACAAGGCATCTCCTGCAGGTTAAACCCCCCCCCCCCCAAAAAAAAACAGAGAAATGAAAAGAACATTCCACTCATATTAAGCAGCTGTGTACCTACTTTTGCCCACTCCTGTGTATGCATAATGGCTCAGGCATGGCTGTGTGGAAGGAAGTTTGCTTCTTATCAAATATATTCCCAGTTCAGTCCCACTGCATGGCATCTTGGGCAAGTATCTTCCACTATAGCCTTGGGCTACCAAAAGCCTTATGAGTGGATCTGATAGGTGGAAACTGAAGGAAGCCCACTATATATATGTGTGTATATATATATATATATATATATATATATATATATATATATATATATGTATATGTATGTATATGTGTGTGTGTGTGTCTTTATGTCTGTGCTTGTCTCCCCAAAACTTGACAACCAGCTTTGGTGTTTACATCTTATAACTTAGTGGTTCAGCAAAAGAGATCAATAGAATAAGTACCAGGCTTAAAAAGAAAAAAAGTACTGGGATTGATTTGTTCAACTGGAACTCTTCTAGATGGTACCCCAGAATGGCCACAGTCTAATGACTGAAACAAGATAGATAGATAGATAGATGGATAGATGGCTAGATAGATAGATAGAGAGACATATGTATATCTATAAATGTATATATCAAACACACACACTCTCTGACACCAATATCATACAGTTCCTAAGCCGAGTGCAATGACCTCAGCTCTCTGTTAGATATAAACAAGAATCACTAACAACAAATGAGACTGTAAAAATTAACTTGGCAGTTTTGAGTTTTGTTTCCACTGATTTGAGCTTTTAATCTTAGTAACCAAGCAACGCATGACTACATTACAACACCTTGATTTTGAATTGCTTTACAAAACTCATGACTTTGACTACAGTTCAATATTAGAAAGAAGAGTGGGGAAAATATTACAAATGAACCAAAGAAAAATCTCAGAAAACAGCTTCAACTTAAGAAAGTTTACTAATATCAACATAAGTAGAAATTGTTGACATTATTCACCATTGTAACAAGTTACATATTAATTTACTGACATAAAGGACTGAGCTTCATAACTGTAAGTTCTGGAAATTTCTTTACATATTGATTTTTGACTTGCAATATTCTGTTTTCTTCTTAAATATTGGTTCATCATTGCAATCATGTTACCAAATTCTCTGTCTGTCTGTCTGTCTGTCTCTCTCTCTTTCACACACACCATTTTGATCATTCAAAGACTAGAACCAAAGTATAATTTTGGCGGCAGAGCAGAAAAAGAAAAAAAAAAGACTACAAAAGGAAACAGACAAGATGTGTTCTAAGTATAAATATTTAACTTGATATTTGTGTTTAATGGCCTTTTGGTTAACTACAGTTTCACTTCTATTTACTTTAAAATTCAAGAAGCACTTTTTTCCTTTCCGACAAAATATGTTGGAGACAAACTTTAAATATTAGCTTGAAAGAAAACATTTACAAGAGAAACATTATAACTTAACAACAAACAAATGAAGACTAATGAAAGTAAGCATAACAACAGCTGGGAGAACATTGCATGGGTTCAGCAATGCTACTGACATATTCACCTAACATAAAACTGACAGTTCAAATTTCAGTACCTCATAGACACTCATTTGCATTGTATTTCTAGATACGATTTAAATTTCAGGGTAAATGAAATAGTAAGATAGAAAAGCAAAGTAAAGAAAAAAAAAAAAAAAGAAATTGAAGTATCCTGATTAGCTAAGCCTGATCTGTACTTCTTGATATTTTATTGCAACCATGACAATGACAAAAGTAAAATGGAAAAGGAAATACTGCACAACAATTGAAATAATATCAACTTCATTATTAACTGATATATGTGTATACACACATATACATATATATATATACATACACACATATATATACAAACACACATACACTCACACATATATATATTATACATATAGCACACACATACATACACACACACACACATCTTTTATTTTTGTTTCAGTGATTAGACTGGGGTTATGCTGGGGTGCCATCTCAAAGATTTTACCTGAAGACATCACCCCGGTAGTTATGTATTTTATTATTCTATCAGTCTCTTTTGCCAACTGCTTATTTGTGAGGCCATAAACAAACCAACCCAACACTGGTTAAGTAGCGATGAATAGGTGGGGGACAGGACTAACACGCACACATCTATCAGTATGGGCTTCCACAATTTCCATCAACCAATTTCATTTGCAAGTCATTAGTCAGCATAGAGAATACATTTTCCCATAATGCCACACAGTGAGACTCAACCCAAAACCATGTAGTTCCAAAGAGAACTTCTTAGCCAGTTACCTATGTCTGCACCTATATATATATATATATATATATATATATATATAAATAAACCTGCATATGCACACATACATACACATATATACATACAGAGTTCAGTAATTCAACAAAAGAAAGCAGCCAACATTTACTGTTAATTTTAACTATTAACTCTTTTTCTCTCAATAATGTGGCTGTGATTTTCAGCAATATTTCAATTATGTAATGTGAACTGATGGTTGTTCGATGATTTACTCAGTAATAATCTCTAAATCTACAAAAAATGCCAAGTATAGAAACTGCTCAAGAAGAGCTACAATCAAAGGCATTTCAGCTAAGACCATCTTGTTTTCTATTCAAACAATTTATCTAACACAAAATATATTTCCTTGTTTAAGATTGCAGGGTGTGATTTGAAGGATATTTGGCTGATGGCTCAAATGAGCCATTACATAAAGCAACCCTTTTCAACGGTTCATTTACTAAACGCTTGTGTTTTTGTGTAGTTAAACTGAATACTTTAATCATAACTGAGATTTAAAACAGTAATTAGAACAATATTAAGGAAAAACAACCCCCAACTCCCACAAAAAAATGTGATAAAGCACTCACTTCGAAACCTCATGTTTACTGAAGATACAACCAATGCTTCTTCATAAGAATTAGATAGCAATATCTAATATGTTAAAAATGAATCATTGATTTTTAATTTGACTTAAGATTAATTTACTTCTGGATAACTATAAGTTATATAATTTTATTTCATACACAACTAAAGAATCATCTGTTTTCTTGGCAACTTGATATTGTTAGAAGACAAGGAAAAAAATGGAAGGATTTAAAGAATGGTGGAAGAGAGGAAGTTATTCCTTATTTCATAAGTAAAAACAAAATTGTAAGAGTAAAATGGTTAAGAAAATTTTTAAATTTTCCTAAATCAAAAATAAATGAACTTGAATATTTCATAGTTTCTGATAAAGAATATATATATATATATATATATATACATATATATATATATATTTAAAAAAAACAAACAAAAAAAAAACATGGCAAACGACAGAAAGTAAAAAAAAACATGCAAGAAAACTCATGCAACAAAAAGGAATAAAGAAACAACAAAAATGAAAGCAATAAAAATAGATGTTTATAATTATACATTGAAGCAATAACGGTGATTACCGTTACTACATTATTGAGACATGGGATGTGAGGTAACCATAGCTAGGGCAGCAGCAGTAGCAGCAGCAGTTTCAATGTTTGGTAAAAGAATTAGTAAGGCAGATGATGAATTCCTTCATTGATAATCTTTGTATCAATGAACATAGCTATGACTGGTCATGTAGAATTATGTACCATTTCATGGAATGGACTTTGCACTGAGACAACTGCAGTTCCTGAAGAGATCAGGAGGCATGATGCATGATTTACAGGAATCAGAAAGAAGAAAGGAGGGGGACTTAAAGAGGAAAAAAAAAATTATCACAAAGTAGGTTTATAGAATATATGGTTGATTTGTTATTGGAAGAACTTGGCATTGTCATTTGAACACCCACTGGACCATGGCTTGGAATACCAGTATAATAGTGAGAACAACCCAATCTCGGTTCTGTGCCATAAATCCTTGTTGGCCGAGTAAGTGTTGTTGTTCTCGTCTTACTACGGTTAATTGCTGTCGGAATGAATGGACAGTGTGTTGTGTCTCTCCCAGAATATGAGATAGAGTTTCAATGGCTTTTAAAAAAGTTTCATCAGTCAGACTGGAAGATTTAGCTGATGATAAAGCATTTCGAATTCTCAAATCTGAAAATAGAAAAAAAATGGTGCTTAATTTACATCAGATAACAGTAAAACAAACTGACCATATCAATCAATATGTGAATGTGTGTGTGTGTATATTAAAAAATTGTTCATTGCTATGCTGTTTGCATATGGATTAGTTGAATCATAAGTTGTTGTTTCAATTAAAACAGTTTAGAGCATTATAAATCTATCTGGAATCTTAGACATGATTTTATATTATCTGCAGAGTATCAAATTAATCTTCTCTCTCTCTCTCTCTCTCTTTGATAAATCTATTCACATAGCTGGATACTTCAAACTGATATCCTTATCTGTACTATACACCTTAGTCAGAACACCCACAAAGTAAACATAATTTCCCTGCTCAATACAGCCACAACTGCACACATTAAAATAATTGTATTCATTTACTAATGTCAGGTGGTGAGCTGTGGCCATAATGGGGCACAACTGTCACAATTTGCTTGCTTAATTCAAATAAGGTTAATCAAATATTGATTGACTATACTGGACATAAAGCAGAGCACATGCAAGTTTCTTTAACTGACAACACCACCACCTAACAAAACAAAAATCTTATCATAGTGGCATGTCATTAATACAAATAATAGAATAATACACCAGCTACTCAACAGTTTAATGACACCTATTAATTTAAGAAGCAGGGAATTCTTTTAAACAGGTGAACATTTTATATAAACGGATTTATATTTTAATTAGTTAATTAGTTCTGATACATTTTTGAAGCAGGTTTTCATACAATTTAAGTAGCTGCTAAAGTTGTAGGTCCACTTCACCCTTACTTAATAGCACATCATCATCATCATCATCATCATCATCATATTTACCATTTAACCCTTTTGAATTTAAACTGGCCAGATCTGGCCTCTAGCACCCACCATACAATGTCATTCTAAAAATAATGCATTGCATTATTGAAATTTCTAAGCTACATGATAATTTATGACTAATTCCAAAATGAATGTGAATAAATAAGCATTATATTTTGACAGAGTAATCTGAATACTACAGGGTTAGTGTCTGTTTTCCATGCTAGCATAGGTTGGACAGTTTGATAGGGTCCAGAGAGCTACAGGGCTGCACTGAGTTCCAGACAACACCAGGAAATTTAAAAAAAAAAATTTTTTTAATGAGTAATAAAAATTTTACATTTAGAAGACACACCTGGTCTAAGAATTGGATAGTGTTATGGTTTTATTTATAAAGCTGAAATAAGATTCTGTTGAAATGAGGAAATAATCTGTTCATTCAAAAATTTTACTGTTGATTATTTTGGTACTCACTGCTTTTCTCGTTGTGGAAAATTATAAACTAAAACAGCAGTGTGATAATAGGTTTTAGAGTATGGTTATTACAAGGGAGTTATCAAGCATTTACGTAACTAATACACCTTCAGTTAGGTGACCATTGCAATGATATAGTTTGACTACCTTATTTTATGAATAAATGCTAATAAGAGAATTGTGCACAAACTAGGATGTCATTATCATCAGTGCTTTAACGTCCACATTATAATGTTCACAAGAGTTGAACAGAATTTATTGAGATGCTATTTCTACAGCTAGATGCCTTTCCTGCTGCCAACCCTCATCTGTTTCCAAGTAGGGTAATATACCCCATGATCAGACAGGTCTTCATGGAAAATTGGAAATGAAGGACACCTCTTGCATGAAGGTGACATTTGTTTACAACTATCACAAAGTCTAAGCAAGAAGACAGTAACACACACACATGATGGGCATCTTTCTGTTTCTGTTTACCAAATCTACTTAGAAGGCATTGGTCAGTCCAGGGCTATAGTAAAAGACACTCATCCAAAGTGCCATGCATTGGAACTGAATCTGGAACCTAGTGATTGGGAAGCAAGTTTCATACCACTACCCTTGTGCCTAATAATGTGTGAAAGCAAATAGTTTTTTTTTATAAAGTTAATTGCTAAATTTTCCAAAAGTAGACTGAACTTATTTCTGTTACTTATAAAAACATTCTGGTATTTGAATAATTTTGAGAGAATGGTTTGATAAGAATATAAAGTGACTATTTTAAATAAATATTCAAAGATTTGTTGGCAAACCAGGATTGAGTAAATATAATTATCCTAATGAATAAATTTAGACTTACGGCCAGAATTAGATGAATCACTGTCATGTCTGTTGATTTCTAGATCAGGAGTAGAACTACCACTTTCTTCACCCATGTGTCGTTGATTTATGGAAGGACGTTTCATACGATTTGAACACAATTTGCTTTTGCTGTAATTTTTGCACTCGTCTTTTTTATCAAGACTGGAAAGGCTTCTTGCACGCACCATCGGTGTTCGGTGACGAGTTCTTGCTTTAATTACATAGTCAGATTCGTACTGCAGCAAGTCATTACATGGATCCCATGGTCTCATACTATAAGTAGAATGGAAATATTTTGTTAAAAGGAAATTGAAATAAAGATAAAATTTGTTTAAGAATCAAAAATATTCTATGACTATCAATTTCTGTAAAGTTGATATTATATGGTTGTTGTTATTTAACAGACCTCTGATCAAAGGCATTCCAAACATGATAATAACCACTTTTCCTCATCCCCAGACATGATGTATCTGAAGCTAAACTTAATCCATGCTCAGCTGATTAAATTATTGTTGGCGATGTAACATGCTAACCATATACAAATCAGTTCTTGCAACCACTTTCTATTGGCCAGAAAATAAAATGGGTGTACTACATCATATGAAATGTGGAGCATTCCAGAAAAATACCCCACTATTGAAAAATGAGTTAACTCACTCCATACATCTTGAGTACACGTGCACACAACTGATTATACTCAGTTCCTGCACAGTAAGGGTTAAACAATGTCTCTTTATTTTCTAAAGATGATAGAGAGTAATTTGAGAAAGGATTTGACTACTATTGCTAGCAGGTTGAGTATTATTATATGCTTGTTGATATTACATTAAATTAAGGCAGTGAGGAGGCAGAATAGTCAGCATGCCAGGTAAAATGCTTAGCAATATTTCATCCATCTTTACATTCTGAGTTCAAATTCCACTGAGGTCGACTTTGCCTTTCATCCTTTCAGGATTGATAAATTAAGTACCAGTTGCATACTGGGTCGATCTAATCGACTGGCCCCCTCCTCCAAAATTTCAGGCCTTGTGCCTAGAGTAGAAAAGAACTAGTCCCTCCTTCAAAAAATTTCAGGCCTTGTGCCTATAGTAGAAAGGACATTACATTAAATTAGAGAGGGAACCTAACTTAATACTCTTTTGAATTGAATTTCTCTGAACAAACAACTGAGTACCCCAGTAATTTGGTATAACCAATCCTGATTTAGAATCAAGATTCATTCTCATTTCACAGTTACTTTCCAAAGGCAACAAGTTTGTAGTTCTTGTATTTTCCCACAACAAACAAAGCCTTTTTATTTTAATTTTGCATTTCTTGTTTTACTTCCGTTAAATGCAGAAACAGTATGTAAGGTTTCAGCTATTAAGTGCTTTAAGCACAAAAGTGAATACAAAATCCTTTATGATTCAGGTATGTAATTTTCTCATATGTAAGGAACGCCCATGTTATTATTTTTTCAATAAATAACATTTACAGAACAAAGAAAATACATTTTGTAAATGAACTACTCTATTACACCCAATGCATGTGATATTTATTTTAAAACAATACAATTTGTGGTTTTAATTCACTTCCAGTCTGACACGTTAAGATAAAATTTTCAATTCCACACTTAAGATTAGTATCAGATGTCCAAAAGACAACTGGTTTGAAAAGGTAATTGTATATAATGTACACTTACTCAGCATGCTTGTAGACCCAGTCTAATGTTAGTGAGTCTCTTTCAAATAATTTTGGAATCCAGTCTTCCAACAAAGCCTTACGTTCTTTTGCACTTTGTCTTTGCCTATCTTCAAGAATATATTTCTCTTGTGTAGCAGTATTAATATCCCCTTTGAGGATAGCATCACTGACTTTTTTCCATAATCTGGATTTAAAAAATAAAAAAAAATTAAGATAATATGGCAGATATATATATATATATATATATATATATATATATATATATATATATATATATATATATCTATCTATATATATATATATCTATATATATAAAAATGAGAATGTGTGTCTGTCTGTGTGAATCCCTAAAACTCGAGAACTACGCAACCAATTTCATTCAAATTTTACACATGCCTTACTTAGGGTTCCAGTTGTGTTTTAGTCAAAAAAAATTATTAACTTCTTGCGGAGTTCGAGCCCATGGCAACATAATATCTCCTCCACTATTTAAGTATTACATGTCAAAAGTGAAACAAAAACACTCATGTCAAATACTTTCACTTTAAAAATGAAACTATTCTACTAACTGAAACAATCACATTTCAATACTGTAATGACAGATACTTTCAGAGAGAGAGAGAAAGAGAGAAAGAGAAAGAGAGAGAGATGTATATGTATACATATAGATGTATATGTACACGTTATTCCACTAACTGAAACAATCACATTTCGATACTGTAATGACAGATACTTTCAGAGAGAGAGAAAGAGAGAAAGAGAGAGAAAGAGATGTATATGTGCACAGTCTGTGACAGACCATGTCTGTCCTTGGCTGGCCTCAAATCTCACCTGCGAACCCATGGAAAACAAACCTCATCCAGCTATTCTGATTATATGTCTGTGCACACGTTTGAATGTGGTGCGTGCCAGAGGGTTTGCAAATCCAATGGGGGTCTTAAAAGACATGTTAGGATCCACAATGAGCAGAACTTACTTGCAGGTATTGGTAGTGCAAATCAGAGGTGCAATCTGTGTGGGTGTTTTTTCAAAACACTGTCTGGTTTAAAAAGCCACATCAGACGCCATGAAAGGGCTAAGGTGTAGGTGCAGGAGGTGGTCAAACTCTGTTTAAGGAGTAGACAACCACCATATGCATATATATATATATATATAGATATAGATCTATATGCATACATGTATATGTATACACATGTGCAGATGTATATATATATATAGATGTACATGTAATATGTACACATATATACATATATATACATGCATACAGATATCTATACATATATACACCCATCACACACAAACACACACATTAGTCATTTGTTTTCTTATCCAAAACTACGTCAAAAGTACTGAACGGATCTTTATGAAATTTGGAAATTATATTCTATGTATAACTCCCATGAAAATTCATATATTTTTGATGTTGATGAAATTTTAACCCGAACATAACAGATGAGCATTATTTGTAATTCAACGGTACAACAGTGTAAGACTACCCTTTCAGATATACTTACATTGTGATTTCTGCAATGTGGTGCATAAATTGTCAAGTAAATGAGACGCATCTTTGCCTCCACTGATTCACTTGCAAAGTGTTGAGTAAAATTATTTCGTTGCAGGCCTCCTTTGGGTCTTTTTATTATCACTACGACACACATAGTCCCCAGTTGGTAATATTGATTTCAAGGCCCTCCTGGATGAGAGACTGGCATTCCACTCAATGTCTATGTTCCATGCTGGCATGGATTGGAGAGTTATTAATGCAGAAATATGGTATCGTAGCTACTAACAGTTGAGGGTTGCATAGTCTAGACAGCGTTTTTAGATTTCATTATTCTCTTTAACCTGGGCAAAGTCGGGTATTTCTGCTAGTATATATATATATATATATACTGAATGACTAAAATACTCATTTAGCATGACTAAAATACGCATTTAGGCAAGGCAAGGAGAATTTGTTTGAGAGCTTGGTGAATGACTATGCCAGTTAGTTTCCTTATATATGCAGTCTAAAATGCTTGTATATGTGGAAACACTATTTTGTGTCTCACTTGAGCCATTGTAGAGAGTTAGAAACCGTTATTAGCTGAAGTATATTTTAGACTTAAAGAGATAAACAAGTCTTTGAGATAGAGTATTTGGTGTGTTGTGTATGTGAAGCCACCAAGAGAGATGATCAAAGATTGTGACAAGTAGCATTTAAAGCAGTTTTGAGGTTTGTATTTGATTGTACATTGTTCTATAACTGTGAGGTGGGTGTGTGCAAGATTATTTCCTTGATGAGCCAATGGTTGTGTCTTTGTGCTGTTGAAAGAGACAACATTGATATGTCTCTGCTGTTCATGTACATAAAGCAGGTTTGTTGAATTAATAGTGTTGGTCACGTTAGGAAAAGTATAGATGGCAGCTGTGTGCAAAAAGTTAGTGTGAGGAGTGAAAGAGGGTATCATCTACTTAGGAATGAACACTGTCAGAGGCAACTGTAAGTCATTGATGTACATGAAGAAAAGTGTAGGAGATATAAAACCAAGCTCTGCTGAGTTGATAGAATGTTGGTCAGAGACAGCTACTTCAGTGGATGCAGTGATCTGACATGAAGCTTCACATTAAAGAGACAAAAGACATATGAGACTCATAAGCTGACAGCTTAACCCATTGGCATTCAGATCTGTCAAATGTAATAATTATTTACTCACATTGATAAAAATTTTTTATCAATGTGAGTAAATAAGTATTACATGCATTACCTTGCAACTTTGAGATTTCAATGACATGGTTGTTTATTTTTAGAATAATAAAGTGTGAGAGGTCGGATCTGGCCAGTTTGAAGAGAAAACAGATAAATTATTTTGGCTGGATATGGCCGGTTTAAATACTGAAGGATTAAGTAGTAGATTTGCATGCTAGATACTGTCAGACATCTTGTCGATGTCAAACATGACATCACAGTTTTTACCATGTTTCTCAAATATAAGGGCTCATTCCTTGTGAGTGACATACAAGAGCAGGTTCCAGTTAACCTAGCTTTTTAGAAGATATATTGATGATCTTTAAAGAAAAAGAAGAGAAGAGGGACACAATGTTGGAGACAGTGGCCATTAACAACTGACTCCATCACTTTTGAAATATTGAAGTCAGAGAAACAGGTCAATAGTCACTGAGGTCAGAGATGCTACTCTTGAGAATGGCAGTTCTTGGGGATTGTAGAGCATTTTCACTGATAACTTTTTTTTATATTTCTAAGCATTGGGGAGGAAATTTTCTTGACAATTAAGGTCTGAGAGATGAAGGATTTAAATCACATTATGGGCATGCTTAATCAGATATAAAATGCTCTAAGCTTCCAACATACGAAATGTAAAAAGTGAGAAGTGTGCAAATATAAAAAAAAAAGCCACATGATTAAGAAGCTCACTTTGAAACATCATGGTTTCAGGTTCAGTCCCACTGTGTAGCACCTTGGGCAAGTGTCTTCTACTATAGCCCTGGGTCAACAAATGCATTGTAAGTGAATTTGGTAGACAGAATCTGAGTGGAAGCTTGTCATATATGTTGTCGTGTGTGTGTGTGTGTGTGTGTGTATCCCTCACAGTACTTGGAAACCAGTGTTGGTTTGTTTACATCCCCCACAACTTCGCAGTTCAGCGAAAAAGACTAGTAGAATAAGTATCAGACTTTAAAAAATAAGCAGTAGGGTTGATTAGTTTCGCTAAACCCGTCAAGGCGCTGTCCTAGCTTGGCCACAGCCCAATGACTAAAACAAGTAAAATATAAAATATGAGATTTTAAAAGAAGTTTGTTGAATACCACTTAACTAAGAGCTGGAGATATTTAAATTCCAGTTCAATATACAAAGAGTGTAAGAAGTACTTTATTAGAGAAACCACTAGAAAAGACACAAGAAAATCAGTTTAAATATACAGTAATACCTCACTTTACGAGGACCTGCTTTACGAAACCCTGGGTTTACGAGTTTTATTTTTCAAGCACAAGATCCAAATTTTGAACTAAGTGCAAAAGTTTCTACTACCAAAACAAATGCTTCTGTGTTACTGAGAAATTTATAGAGAGCAAAAAAAAGCTTCTTCTTAGCAAACAACTCCAGACATTTTTTTAAAAAGAAATTTACAAGTCTGTCTAAGAGTGCTTGTGAATCGGCAATAGCATCTACAAGTGACAGTGTGCACGAGTCTAGTGTGAGTGAAAGTGATTCAGAAAATGATTATAATAATATTTTTTATTACAAATGACCGTGACATTCTTTTTACTTTACATAAAATGTTCTTTACATTCTACCACTATTTTATTGCCATTTATTTACGAGTATTATAAATTTTACAGGTAAAATATGTTTCTGGGAATGAATTGCAATTTGTAATATTGCTACTATGGGAAATTATTGCTCTGCTTTACAAGTTTTCACTTTACAACTGGCCTCTGGGAATAAATTAACTCGTATACCGAGGCATTCATCACTCTACAACTAAATTTAAATGTGTGTGTGAAAGACTTACAATTCAGATTCCATTTCGTCCTGATGTTCCAAAGGAACAGTAAATCGTTTTAGTCTTTGACTTATTACTTCTTGTGAAGGATTCCAAAACATCTGTATCTCCTGAAATAAAAAGAGAAAAAATAAATTTGTTACTTGTAACTCTTTTCAACTGCTTCTCTGTATTGGATAACATCATACAGAAAACACCATGTCACACTCACAAATCACTTTGGACTAGAACTGTCATAACATTGTTTAATTTTCTCTACTCCCATCAATCATTCCCAAAACAATAGCAAAACTAGGGAACTTCTATGTGGCCACCAGATCCACTAGAAATAGCAACCAAATTACCCTCAAGACTATTCCTTCTGAGCTTAGATTGGAAACGCCATATCTTTTATTATTTACTTGCTTTCAGTTATTGGACTATGACCATGCTGGGGCACTGCCTTGAAGAGTTTTAAATTGAACAAATCAATCCCATTACATATCTTTTTAAGTCTGGGATTTATTCTATCAGTTATTTGTGCTGAAGCAATAAGTTACGGTGATGTAAACAAACCAACACCAATTGTTAAGAGGATAGGGACACATACATACATACATACATACATACATACATACATACATACATACACACACGCATGTGCAACACATTTTCTGTCTACCAAATTCAGTCACAAAGCATTAGCCAGTCCAGGGCTGTAGTAAAAGATGTTTGTCCAAGGTGCTATGTAGTAGGACTGAACCCAAAACCACATGGTTGCTAAGCAAGCTTCTTGAGCACACAGTCATGCCTGGGATGATCTGCAAAAAGATGAGAATGATTGACTGGAATGTCTATAATTTGCTTAATCAAGGGTGACTTCAGACTAGACAACAACAACAACATAAATATAATTAACAACTAAACAATATGTATTTCTCTTACCTCTGAACGCTTGTCTTTAATAAACACTTCTTGGTCCCAATGGCCCTCTATCACAGCTAGAGTGTCTGACCCCATTTTGATACGGCCAACTATTCGGTTGGAAGCTTCACCACTTCCTAGAAATGGCTATAAAGACAAATTAAAATAAGAAAAGTTAAGCTGCTTTAAAAGTAAAGGCATGCAGACATGGAAATAGAAACAACATGCATAATATAAAAAAAGTAACATGAACATTAAATGCATATATATATATAATACGCACGCACAATCATAACCATCATTTAACATCCACTTTTCCATGCTTGCATGGGTCAGACAGAATTTGTTGAAGTATATTTTTTACATCCAGATATCTTTCCTATTGTCAACCCTTATCTGTTACCAAGCTAGGAGGTATTCCCTCCCACCAACTAAGCATGTTTTTCATGGAAAACTGGAAACAATTTGCTTGTATAACGATGATGCTCATTTACAATTATCACATGAAGTCTAGACAAGGGTATATACCTAAACATACACACACAATAATTCATCTTCAAACTGACTCATAGTAGGCATGTATAAACCTAGTTACAAAATGATTGCTTTCTAGTATGGGGAAGAAGAAAGATTGGTCACGCTGATCAGCTAAAAAGAAATTTTAAATGTACATTTGATGCACATGATCTTCTCTCTCTCTCTTTCTCTTGTAAGAATTCCTTTCCAATAAAAGAATATCCATAAAGCTCTTCAGTGAGTTGATCATCAGAAAGATGAATGTCTGAGAGATATGAATATCATAGTGAAATAACTACTTTGTATGATCAAAGTAGTTATATGATGAGATTGTTCACTGTTCTCATTGTCCATAAGTGTTTGTATATTCCAGCTTGCTCTTTTCATCATGATGGAAGATGAACATCATGTAGAATTTGCTTTGTTTTTTTTTCTGTAAGGTGTTGTTGCTGCAATGGATATATAATCCACCAGTCACTGCATAAAAAACTAACCAGATTTTTGAGGCGGCACATTTGCTTGAAATACAATTTCTAATCATCTCTCATGCTTATGAGCAAGCAGTACCACCCTAAAAAAGCTACTCTGTTACCTAGAACTCACTATATTAAGCCTACACCCACCAAAAAGAATGAAATATTAAGCTAAGTTCCAGGTCATTAACATGAAAGATTTTAACTTAATACTCTAAACATGTAAAAATGATGATGACGATGATATATATATATATATAATTACAAACAAGGAGAATGGAATTAGCAAGTCCTTTTATTACATCAATTTATGGCCGGTTTCATTGAAACTTGATCTCATGAATACTACTATGTTATACAATAATATACATGACTATTAACACCGAAATGAAATTTTATATATATATATATATATATATATGTAGTATTTTACTGAAGTTGAAAATTCAGCTTCAATAAAATATTATTTTACTCTTCCATTAGAATTTGAGTACCATTTCCTCCCAACTTTTTTTTACACCTATGTGTTCGTGCGCGCTTGCTTGCATGCATGCATGCATGCGTGCGTGCG
Organism: Octopus bimaculoides; assembly: GCF_046866305.1. Classification (NCBI taxonomy): domain Eukaryota; kingdom Metazoa; phylum Mollusca; class Cephalopoda; order Octopoda; family Octopodidae; genus Octopus; species Octopus bimaculoides. The sequence goes on from NC_142933.1 coordinate 81,574,120, forward strand.
TGCGTGCGTGTGTGTGTAAATTTAAATGCATGACTGAAAGACCTACTAATAGTTTCCTGCTATTGTGATACTTGAACAGGTATATTTATAAAACACTCCATGTATCTTACAGCAATCCTTCAGGCTCAGTTTGTAAGTATTTTATAAATATGCCTGTTCATGTATCATAATAGCATGAAGCTATTAGTAGCTCTTTTGGTTGTGTAGTTAAATTGATATTCATCTCTCACTTTTTTGTTGATTTTCCCTCTATCCTGGACTGGCTCATGTGCGGGTGACACATGAAATCTTTCGAGCGGGGTCGTTGCCAGTTCCCCTGGACTGGCTCATGTGCGGGCGACACATGATAACTTTTGAGCGAGATCATTGCCAGTGCCCCTGGACTGGCTCTTGTGCGGGTGACACATGAAATGTTTCGAGTGGGATCGTTGCCAGTGCCCCTGGACTGGCTCATGTGCGGGCGACACATGAAATCTTTCAAGCGGGATCGTTGCCAGTGTCCCTGGACTGGCTCGTGCGGGCGACACATGAAATCTTTTGAGCGGGATCGATGCCAGTGTCCCTGGACTGGCTCGTGCGGGCGACACATGAAATCTTTCGAGCGAGTACGTTGCCGGTGCCCCTGGGCCGGCTCTTGTGCGGGTGACACATGGGGTTTTTCGAGCGAGATCGTTGCCGGAGCCCCGGACTGGCTCATGTGCCCGGCGACACATGAAATCTTTCGAGCAGGATCGCTGCCAGTGCCCCTGGACTGGCTCATGTGCGGGCGACACATGAAATCTTTCGAGCGGAATCGATGCCAGTGCCCCTGGACTGGCTCATGTGCGGGCGACACATGAAATCTTTCGAGCGAGATCATTGCCAGTGCCCCTTGACTGGCTCTTGCGCGGGTGACACATGAAATGTTTTGAGCGGGATCGTTGCCAGTGCCCCTGGACTGGCTCATGTGCGGGCGACACATGAAATCTTTCGAGCGAGATCATTGCCGGTGCCCCTGGACTGGCTCATGTGCGGGTGACACATGAGGTTTTTCGAGCGAGATCGTTGCCGGTGCCCCTGGGCTGGCTCTTGTGTGGGCGACACATGTGGTTTTTCGAGTGAGATCATTGCCAGTGCCCCTGGACTGGCTCTTGTGCTGGTGACACATGAAATTTCTTCGAGCGAGATCGTTGCCGGTGCCCCTGAACTGGCTCTTGTGTGGGGTTGTTGTAGGATTTTCGGGCAAGATCGTTGCTGGTGCCCCTGGACTGGCTCTTGTGCGGGTGACACATGAGGTTTCTCGAGCGAGATGAGCGTGGCCGTTGCCAGTACTGCCTGATTGGCCTTCGTGCAGGTGACATGTAAAAGCACCCACTACACTCTCTGAGTGGTTGGCGTTAGGAAGGGCATCCAGCTGTGGAAACACTGCCAAATCAGATTGGAGCCTGGTGTAGCCATCTGGTTTCACCAGTCCTCAGTCAAATCGTCCAACCCATGCTAGCATGGAAAGCGGACGTTAAACGACGACGACGATATATATGTGCTGTGCGTGAGAAGACCTGGCAAGCCAAGTGAGATCGTTGCCAGTGCCCCTGGACTGGTTCTTGTGCGGGTGGCACATGAGATGCACCATTTTGAGCGTGACCGTTGCCAGTGCCGCCTGACTGGCCTTCGTAGGGTTTTCGAGCGAGATCGTTGCCAGTGCCCCATGACTGGCTTTTGTGCGGGTGGCACATAAGACACACCATTTCGAGCGTAGCCGTTGCCAGTGCCGCCTGACCGGCCTTCGTGCGGGTGACACGTAAAAGCACCCACTACACTCTCTGAGTGGTTGGCGTTAGGAAGGGCATCCAGCTGTAGAAACTCTGCCAAATTAGATTGGAGCCTGGTGTTGCCATCCGGTTTCACCAGTCCTCAGTCAAATCGTCCAACCCATGCTAGCATGGAAAGCGGACGTTAAACGATGATGATGATGATGATGATGATGGATCTTTAAACTATATACATATATGTACGTGTGTGTGTGTGTGTGTGTGTGTGTGTGTGTGTGTGTGTGTATACATATATATATATCTATATAAATATATTTTTATCCCGCAGAGTGTCCAATAACACCCTCCTCACCAAGCAAGCCTGGTGGGGTTGCCAGTTTAGTCGCCGACAACCAGACCATGTGACAGGTTGTACTGAATTACATGTTACCAGTAGCACTCAAGAGCGACCTGACAGTTTGTGAAAGACTATGCCTTTCTTTTGCTGGGCTCAAATCTCATTTGCGAACCCATGGAAAACAAAGCTCCACCAACTATTCTGCCTATATGTCTGTGCACACCTTTGAATACAGTGTATGCCAGAAGGTTTGCAAATCTAACGGAGGCTTCAAAAGACATTTTAAGATCCACAAAGATCAGAACTTATCTGCAGCTCTTGGTGGTCCAAATCGGATGTGCAATCTATGTGGGTGTCTTTTCAGAACATTGTCTAGTTTAAAAAGCCACATCAGATGCCATCATGGTGCTAAGGTGTAGATAAAATCCAGGCTACATGTTTCATAGCGAGTGGAACCTCAGAAGTAGTAAATACCTAACTTTAGGATTTTCATTTGCATACCCGGCAACCTTGGTTGCCAACCATGAATTATAAAATAATTTTTTTAGCTTATTGTGCTTCGATATAGGAAAAATTCACAACATTCTGCACCAATAAACTATTATTGTTCCTGAAAGTTGTTTTTTTATATATTTTCTACAGATTGCTTGAAGCTCATTTTCTTCCTACACCTAGATTCTTGGATCTTACCTTTATATATACATGTACATACATACATATATATATATATATATATATACATGTATATGTATAGATACATATATGTGTGTGTGCACACACACACATGGATAAACTAATGGATGGATAGACAGATACCCTCCCTTTCTATAAATACGCACACATATACACAAACGAATAACACATTCCTATATGTTTAAACACACATAAATACTGTTATTCTTTTATACTTTTTTTTTGTAACTCATTTCAGTTATTGATGATGTAGGTTTTCCAATAACGTTCTGCAGGTCATGTGGGGATGTACTTTTGGTATTTGTTGTTTATCCAACCTAGTTTGAATGGTGAATGCCCTCTCCATACACTAACCATGCATCTGTTCAGGTAAACTAGAAACGGCTGCCAGATAAGCAATGGTGTCGCTTACTCAGGTCATTAACCTCACGCCTTCTGCTGTGAGCATGTATTTGTGCATGTAGAGAGTACGTGTGTGGTATGATAGAAATGAAACGCCTGATGGTGAAGTTCAGGTTATCATCTAAAAACAATTTATCATCATCATCATCATCATTACAAAAGAGATTTACTGAGATGCTTAAGTTATCTGAGATAGAAATCATAAGGACCCATACAAAACTGGTCACTCTCTTTGGTAGTGTAATTTGTGACTGAAAGAAAAAGAGTGGAAGGGGGAGATGCTAATCATTGTTCAGCAGTCAGCCTTCTACAGCATTATCATCATTATCATTATTATTATTATTATTAGTTTTGCTCTTTGTTGCCAGTCATAGGACAAATATAGCCACTTCTTACAAATCAACAAGTAGGAGATCGATTGGTTTTGCTGTGGGGTGGCACGTGAAATCTGCTAGGCAACATAATACATGGAGATTAAATTTATCTTTAAAAAAAAACTCTTTGTCGTTCAGTCATTGAACTCTTGCCACGCTGGGGTACTGCAGTTCAAGAGTATTAAGTTGATTTTTTTTTTTTCTTCAATGCAATACTTTATCCCTTCTGCTTGTCGTGAACATAGAAGGATGAAAAGTAAAATTCCACCTGGGCACAAAATACTGATTCCGAATTTTGGCACAAGGCCAGCAATTTCAGGGGAGTGGGTAAGTCAATTAGGCTAACCCCAGTGTTCAGCTGATACTTATTTTATCGACCCTGAAAGAATGAAAGGTGATGTAGACCACGGCAGAATTTGAACTCAGTATGTGAAAACAGATGAAATGTTGCTAAGCGTTTTCCCCAGTGTGCTAACAATTCTTCCAGCTCACCACCATAATAATAACAATCCTTTCTACTTTAGGCACAAGGCTTGAAATTTCAGGGGAGTGGGGGCTAGTCGACCCCCGTGTTTAACTGGTACTTATTTTATCAACCCCAAAAGGATGAAAGGCAAAGTAGACCACAGTGGAATTTGAACTCAGAATGTGAAGACAGACAAAATGTTGCTAAGTATTTTACCCAGCATGCTAACAATTCTGCCAGCTCACTGACTTGGACATTAAAATATTAAAAGCAGGAATATGTAAATGATTGTGCTAGCATGTGGCTGGCTTAGTAGCTAGGGTGTTGGACTCATGATCATAAGATTGAGGTTTTGATTCCTAGACCAGGCAATGGATTGTGTTCTTGAGAAAAACACTTCATTTCACACGGCACTAGGCACGTTTGCTCAACTGGCAAAAATGAGTAACCCTGTGACAGACCAGTGTTCTGTCCAGGTGGGGAATATATATGCCATGGAAACCAGAACACTGGTCCTATGAGTCTACATGACTTAGAAAGGAACTTTATCCTATCTTTATATAAACGATCACAACAAAATATTTTTGTTTTATCCTTTACTAATATATATGTATATATATCTACGTGTATGTGTTTGTCATTCCCACCACCACTTAACAACTGGTGCTGGTTTGTTTACACCCTTGTAACTTAGTAGTTTGACATAAGAGACTGATAGAATAAGTACCAGGCTTTAAAAAATAAGTACTGAAGTTGAGGAGTGAGTTAACTAAAACTCTTCAAGGCAGTGCTCCAGCATGGCCATAGTCCAATGACTGAAACAAGTGAAAGATAAAAGATACACTAATTCTTCTCCACTCTTCTTCAAATGTGATTGATTTCCTCATATTGAATCTTACTGAGGAGCATTTAATCAGTTCAAGGTCTTGGTAAGAAAGCACTTGATGAAAGTGGTATGTTGTGAGATTTAACCTCAAGCCATGAGCTTGTGAAGCAAACTTCTTAACTATACGGTTAGGCTTATGAACACAATAAACTTTTGTTTTTTTTTTAAAAGGTTGGGGTGAGAGAAGAGAGTAAACTAATGAAATTAATCACATGCAAAGATTTCTTTTTTGCAAAGTGTGTGTGTGTGGTGGGGACAAGATATAAATAACTATCTTACACAGAATAAAAATGACAAGCCATGACACGAAACATGTTTATAAACATTTCAGTATAAGAAAACAGATTAAAGATATTAAATATAACATGGTCTTAGAACATAATCTTGAAGCAAAAATAATTATAATGGCATTATTTTTGCAGCAAAACTAAATCTGTTTTAAGAATAATAAAATGCTGTTATGTATTAAGGAAAATTTACCAAACTGGAATTATTTCACATTATGTAGAGCCATAGAATAAACCTCAACTGTTTGTGATCAGAAGTGCCCATATTCCAGCTGTGGCAATCATGTTTTTCTGTATATGTAGGATTACTTTATACATTATGTCATTCCACTTTTATCCCTTTTTTTCCATAAGATAGTAAGCTGTTACTTGAGGTAGTTCAGCTGCCATTTCTAAAAGGTTAAGCGATTACTTAGAGAAGGGGTTCCAAACTTGGAGTGCCTACTCCACCTTCTTGAGATGCAAGATGGCATTTCAGAAGGTACAACAAAGAGGAAAGAGAGCAATGTATATAATCCTCCTCCTCCTCATCATTATTGTTGTTTTTAATGTCTACTTTTCTGTATGCATAGGTTGGATGGAATCCATTGAGGTGCATTTTCCATATCTGGATGCCTTCCTTGTCATCAACCTTCATCTGTTTCCAAGGTAATAAGTATTTCCCCATGATCAGACATGTTTTCACAGAATTTTGGAAATGAAGGACACCACATACGTGAAGGTGACATTTGTTTACAACTATCACATGAAGTCGAAGCAAAGACACAGACACACACATACATAAATATGATGGGCTTCTTTCAGTTTCCATCAACCAAATCTACTCGTCAGGCTACGGTTGGCCCAGAGCTATAGAGAAGACATCCAAGGTACCACAGTTGCCCAAAGTACCCGAGACCATATGATTGGACTACAAATTTCTTACCACACAGCCAAATCTGCACTAATACACTTTATAAAAATTACACTCTGGAATAAAATTCATTTACTCTCAAAAACAATTTTGTTCTATTAAACACACCAAAAACTTTATTATCAGACCATATTTATTGTATGTGGTTCAATTTAAAGCAAAAATTAGTTATTAGAAAATTTCCTTTTCCATCATCTTTGAATGTGATATTACTTTCACAGAAGTTACAAAAATAAATCAAATATTTTCTAGGGTTGCAAGACATAGAAAAGGCTGAGAATCACTGGCCTAGTCTTCCCAATTGGCTTGCTTGTTTGGAATGTTAAGGGTGTGTTGTAGTTATAGCTTTCCCTGGGGTTTTAACAGCATAGACTAAATTTAAAAGGTTTCAGTGTAGAATTGAAACCAAGTATAATAGATTCATATTGCCAGTGTTTATACTTTGCACTGTGTGGTGCTGTTGGTGAAGTGTAAACTGGATTATGTATGAAAACGTGGCAGAAGTCATGATAACATTTTTGGTTAACATAATAGAATGTCTGATCCTTTGTTTTTATACTTCCTACAGTAAAAAAAATTAATGGCAAGCAGGTTTTATGTCAGTAGAATTCTACTGGACAATAATCACATTAGTATAAATAGAATGGAAATAGAACAAACTCTACAATTGGACACTGGCTAAAAACATGAGAATTAATCAAAAAGAGGGGGAGGGGAATGAAAAAACAAAACACAAGCCTGATTTATTCTATTTGTGTGTGAAATGAAACTGGTGGCAACAGCCGAGTTGGGAGAAGACTATTGCGTAATTTGCCAACTGTTTGAACATTAACGCAAACCACTTGAATTAGAAAGGTGAAGGGATGTACTTAAGTAAGTAGTGATGAGGACAACAATGTTTCTGTTGTGGTTCTATAATAATAATATTATATAATGGAGAAGAATGCTGCAGATGGTGAAAATACCAGGATGTTGGAGCAATTGTATTAAACTACTAAGTGTTATTTTAGCCTCCTTGTCTCTGAGTACATATGTAGTAGGAATCAGTGAAATAACAGTAATACATTAGAGTATGAAGGCACATGGCTGAGTGGTTAGGGTGTTGCATTCACAATAGTAAGATTGTGGTTTCAATTCCCAAGCTGTACATGAGCAAAGAAACTTCATTTAGCATTGCTCCAGTCCATAAATGAGCTGCAGCAATAGCTGAGAAATAGACCCTGCAATGGACTAGTGTCCTTTTTGGGAAGAATGGTATAACCCCAGACCATGTCTGGTAAGTTCACCATCATCAATTCACCGCAGGGTAAGTTCACTGTCATCAATTCACCACAGGGAACTTACCTGTAATCATTCCAGACATTTTATATGCCTTAGAAACCAGGTTAATCTCCACATTTATGTGGCCTAGGGCTCATTTACAAGCCTGATTTCAAATTTTGGCACAAGGCCAGCAATTTTGGGGAAGGGGTTAAGTCAATTATATCAACCCCAGTGTTCAACTGACACTTATTTTATTGACCCCGGAAGAAGCTCAGTTGACTTTGGCGGAATTTGAACTCAGAACGTGTAGACAGGCAGTATGCTGCTAAGCATTTTGCCTAGTATGAAACATTTCTACCAGCTTGCCACGTTGACAAATTTAGCCCTTTAGTGTTCAGATATTTTTATTAAATGTATTGCTTATTTATTCATATTGCTTTGAATTAATCACACATTATTTTGTAGCTTCAAGACATTTCAATGGTGTGTTTCTCTATGTTGAGAATGATATTGCAGGATAGTGTGAGAGGTTGGATCTGGTCAGTTTTAACACAAAACAGGAAGAATATTTGGGCTGGATATGGCTGGATTAAATGCTGAAGAGTTAAAAGTCTTTGTACTCAAACAAAAGTTTTATACTGATCTTATTTTATGACACTCTGTAATGATGCAGTTATAAAGATTCTAGATTAAAATTTAATTTTTAAGAAGACAGAGTAGTCATTGCTAGAATGCTTTGATTGTTCATAGGTTCATACTCTACCCATGGCCATCCCTAAAATTTTTCCAGGCATAATATACCCCAAAGTACACGATCCAATGTTTTTTCCCCAAGATGGTAGGGAATGATTTGTGCAAAATTTGTCTGCAATGTGTAGCAGTTGAAATGACCACATAATACATAGAGCCTCCTGATTTTCTTACTCCAGATAATCTACATGGGATATACCACAAATCAAAAATCTTTTTGTTGGTGCAGGCATGGCTGTGTGGTAAGAAGTTTGCTTGCCAACCACATGGTTCTGGGTTCAGTCCAGCAGCATGGCACCTTGGGAAAGTGTCTTCTATTACAGCCTCAGGCCAACCAAAGCCTTGTGAGTGAATCTGGTAGACAGAAACGGAAAGAAGCTCATTGTGTATGGGGGGAGGAGTTGTGTATGTGTGTGTGTGATTCAGGTTTGTGTGTGTGCCTGTTACCCGCCACCACTTGACAACCAATGTTAGTGTGTTTACATCCCTGTAACTTAGTGGTTCAGCAAAAGAGACAAATAGTATAAGCACCGGGGTTGATTCATTTGACGAAAAATTCTTCAAGATGGTGCCCCAGCATGGCCACAGTCCAATGACTGAAAAGACAAAATGATGACAAGCCATGCGCAAGCCCCTTCATGGTCACTTAACTTACTAGAAGTAGTAATCAAATCTCACTCAAATCACATGTTACAATTTTAAATAAGGAACATAGGATAATTTATATAATGTAGCTTATACTCTGAAATGTAACTCCACATACTCCTAAAACATAACCCTGCATGCTCCTAAAGCATAACCTCATATACTCCCTTAAATATACCCCTACATACTCCTGAAATGTAACCCTACAGACTCCTAAGAATGGGATAATCACAGCTGGAATGTCATTAATTATAGCTCTGCTTGACTAGGATTGGCTTGGAATTAAGCAACTGTGTTTTATATAGATGACAAGGATGAATAAATATGTTGAAATGTGGTGGTGGTTGTTCTTAAATTACTTGCATAAAGAAACTGCCAGAACTTCAATATTCCTTTGATTATAGTAATCTCACCTCTCTGGAGCCTAATTCTTACTCTTGATATGTATCATTGCCAAAAAGGCCTAAAAGCTAGGTTAGCAGAACAGTGAGAACTGTAAACAAGCATAAGAATTCAACAGCTAACAGTCTTTCATGTAAATGTGCTGACTACTAGCTGTGTGATATTTTGCTGTTTCACATACACACACACTTATTTTAGTTTCAAAACAATATGCACACATACACAAATTTACTTCAGTTTCAAAATATAACACATACACACATAATTTTCAGTACATTACTGGAACAAAGTCATGGCAATGTTGATGCCTACACTTCAAGCTTGATGTCACTCAACAGAGGAGTCACAGATATACATGAAGTACAGCAAAAATATTTGTGACTGATCATCAAAACTTTATCAATATAATCCATAAAAAGAACTGAAATAAATAAAATTAAAATATTTTGCAACTTTTTTCACTAGATCACATTTTTATGGTACATACATCATATGTGTGTGTGCATTTTAGAATAAAGTAAAAAATGGAAAGGCAAAACATATCCACCTGCTCAAGGAGGAAGCACTTCTAGCCACCTCTGATAGGTAGTTTCAATATCCTACTTTCAGTTGCAGTTCAAGCTGGAGTTTTAGTGGTAAACTGAACTGAGCATTCATAGTACATGCCTCCTACATTATGTCAATTCAGAAAAACTCCTATACTCTGTATATATACATTATATACAGACACACACATATAGCATATGCACAGACACATACATACACACCCATCACACTGTACACCACAAATAACATGTATGTATGTATGTGTGTATATATATATATATATATATATATATATATATATATATACACACACACACACTACATATATACATTACACAAACACATGTATATGTGTGTGTGTATATATCGAATACGAGGGGTTTAGTTCCCTGGTGATCTAATGAATAGGTATGCTGTGTAAGTGCTGCAATTGATCGGCTGCTAGGTTCCAAGTTCACAGCTGAGACTGGAGCTAGGGATCCGTAGTAGGCTTCTGAGTTAGCAGGTGTATGTATATTAGAGGAAAAAGGACAACAAAACCAAGGCAGGATGAGTATTTCAAGTCATTTAGAATATTGAACTAGAGTAAGGTGAATTTGAAATAATTAATTAATCAATTAATTATTAGATGTCTTACAGCTGTTTCTGGGATATATATATTACACATGCATATGTATGTATGTATGTATATATACACACACATACAGTATATATTCATTATGCAAACACGCCACATATATATTACACACACACCCAAATGATATATATCAGGTCATCCCATAAGTTCTGTCTGAATTTTGAATAAAGAAAACAAGTGATCAAATGTTATATTTAATTGAAATTTAATCATCAATGTACTTTCCCTGATTATCTATGACTTCCTTCCATCTACTTACAAACTTTTTAACCCCATCAATATAAAACTCTTCTGGTTTCAAAGCGAAGAACTCTGAAATGTCAGTTTCGACCTACTCCTGGCTTGCGAAAGTTATGTCCCCCAAATGATTCTGTAAACTACGAAACAAATGGCAGTCTGAAGGAGCAAGGTCGGGAGAATAAGGTGGATGAGGAATTTTTTCCCAACCAAGATCTTCGATCTTCTGTGATGTGATCTTTGCAGTGTGGGGTCGTGCATTGTCCTGATGAAACATCACTCCTTTTCGATTCACTAAAGCGGGTCTTTTTTTCTTCAAAGCTTTGGTTTAAAGGCTCTAATTGCTGACAGTAGATTTGAGCATTGATTGTTGCATTAAGTGGTTACAATTCAAAGTGAATTACTTCTTTGCAATCCCACCAGATAGAGAGAAGAACCTTTTTCCCATGAAGTTTCCTTCCCGGTTGTGGTTGAGCTTTTTCCCTCTTACCAAGCCACAGTTTACGACATTTAACATTTCGATAGAAGATCCATTTTTCATCACCAGTCACAAGTCTATTCAAAAAGGGTGAAATGAGTTCGCGAGAATGGAGAGAAGAGCAGATGTCAACTCGGGATTTGCGGTTGCTTTCGGACAATTCATGATGCACCCATTTTCCAAGTTTAGGAACCTTTCCAAGTTGTTGAAGATGACGATGAACAGTTGTATGGTTTGAACTAAGCTTTATTGCCAATCATTAACTGATAATGCAGGATTTTCTTCAAGTAGTGCCTCAAGGAGCTTATCATCAAACTCAACTGAATGTCCTGTTCGATCTTCATCATCAAGGCTGAAATTTCCACTTCTGAATTTTGCAAACCATCTTCTGCAAGTTCTTTCATTCAAGCATTCTTTCCCATAAACTGAGTGCATGTTTCGAGTCGCTTCGGCTGCAGAGTTTCCTTTTTTGTACTCATAAAGCATTATGTGCCTCATATGCTCTTTGGATACTTCCATGTTAGAAATTAAAGAAATTTTAATTCTATTATTCTGTAAAATAATATTTAATTAGTTTAAATGTACACAAATGCATAAAAATAATTTTAAATTCCATTAGACATTCTAAAATACTATTAAATTTCATTCAATTTTAAAAAAGGTAAAATCGGACAGAACTTATAGGATGATCTGATACATTACACATACACACACCAAATATATATACATTACACACACACACTACATATATACATTACATACACACACACTACATATATACACCACCCACATACACACAAGTGAAAGGTTACGCAAGGAAACTTAAGAATGTCAGCACTGACAGGAAGTGTGGTCTCATTGGTTTTGTGACTGTCACATCATGTCACATTTTCAAGGTTATGTGGTTTTGTAATCCAAGAGCAAGACATAGCTAATAAATACCAGTACATCAGAAAGACTGTAAAGCCCTTAATTCTTTAAGATGTGCTTGAAAATGTCAATTATGCTATATTATTGTTAGAAGACATTCTCTGTTTAATCAGCAGATACGAAAAAATGCCATCAACGTACTATAGTCCTACGTGGCATGGCATTACAGAAACAATTTTCCTATTTGATGGAGTGGGTCACTCTGGGACAAATATTAAAGAAAAATACTTTAGAAGTTGAGTGAAATACATTTATACACAAAAAATATTGGTGGAAGATTCTTGTCAAAATTGCAACAGGGTTGACCATCATCATCATTTAATGTCTGATCAGTAGGAGCTCCAAAGAGATAGATAATGGTGATCGAGAGGTTATATAGTAAGTTTGCTTCATGACCATATGGATCTAGGTCAATCACATTAAAGAGCACTATAGACAAAATGTCTTCTGTAGTCTGAGGCCAGCTGTGAGTGAAATTAGGTTTTGGTAGCTCATCAGACAGATGGCATATGTCTGTCCTGAGGTAGTAGATTCAACGTATTACCAATTTATTTATCCCACATTGCTTTCACCTCAGCCTCTCCTTTGACTAAACCATAACAAAATTTAGAAAAAGAACACAAAGAATTGGTGGTGGTGGTGGGGAAATACTGGCATTCCATTAGTTATGACGATGAGGGTTTTCGATAGACAGTGTTAGGAAGGGCATCCAGCTGCAGAAACTCTACCAGATCAGATTGGAGCCTGGTGCAGCCATTTGACTCGCCAGTCCTCAGTCAAACCATCCAACCCATGCCAGCATGGAAAGCGGACGTTAAACGATGATGATGATATGTATCTGTGTGTTTGTGCCTGTGTTTGTCTCCCACCATCACTTGACAACCAATGTTGATGCGTTTACATCCCTGTAACTTATAGAATAAGTACCAGGCTTACGAGGAATAAATCCAGGGGCCAGTTTCTTTGATTAAAAGGCTCCAGCATGGCCACAATCAAAATGAGTGAAACAAGTAAAAGAATGAAAGAATATTAAAACTGTTTAAGTTAGAGAACTGATGTTGCCACTACCTCCACCACAGCCATAAAAGCTCTTTTTTTTTAAAAAAAGTAATGAAAACTATTATATTAGATATTTCGTAACTGTTACAGAATATGCTAAATGGAGGCAAAATTGAATGAGATTCCAAATAAGGAATTTGTATATTTTTTTATCTTTTATCCTTTACTTGTTTCAGTCATATTGACTGCAGCCATTTTTTAAATATATATTACAAGTAATTTATGTTACAATTATTACAGAGAGAAAGACTCTAAAACTCATTTCGAAGTGCACAGAAAAAAAAAAAAGACTTAGTCATAATACAAACAATGAAAATAACCTATTACATCTCTAAACCTAATAGCTACACTGATCTCCTGAATGAATACCTAACAAATGATTCAACAGTCTCATAAAACCTGTGCTAAAAACCTGAATAGGATCAAACTGCTGCTTGACGAATAACAAGCTACCTTGATATATAGATTCTAGAAAGAATTACATCAATTCAATCTTACAGCATTAAATTACAAAAATAAGGTGTGTGTGTGTGTATATATATATATATATATATATATATATATATATATATATGAAACACACACACACATTCATTTGCTCTTTTTTTTACATCTATTTTTCCATGCTAGCATTGGTTATACAAATATATAATATTGAAGCATATTGCATTACAGCTGGATACATTTCCTGTCATTAACCCTTACAGGTTATTCAAGAAACAGATCTCATTACATGCATCTATGAAAGCACAGAACCAGTGGATGATTAGTTGACGGGGAAATTACAACAGACTACACTGCTTGTAGCTCAGTGCTTTGCCATGTGAAGCATTTGTACCAAGGCACACATGCACACACATACATACACTAATATCATCATCATTTTAAAGTCTACTTTTCCGTATTTGCACAAGTCAGATGGAATTCATTGAGGCAGGTTTTCTATAGCCAAATGTTCTTCCTCTCCTCAACTCTCACCTGTTTCCATGCAAGCAATATTTCCCTGCAACCAGACTTTTTGTTTTTTTTGTTTTTTTTTGTGGAAAACTGTAAATGAACAACACTTATTTAAAACCATCTGCAAAGTCAAGGACAAGGACACACACATACATATATAATGGCTGTGTGGTAAAAAACTTGCTTTCCAACCACACAGTCCCATGTTCAGTCCCACTGCTTGGCACCTTGGGTAAGTGTCTTCTACAATAGGCTCAGGCCAACCAAAGCCTTGTGAATGGCTTTGGTTGGCAGAAACTGAAAGAAGCACACACACGTGTGTGTGCATGCATGTCAGTGTGTGTTTGTCTCCCACCACCACTTGACAACTGGTGTTGGTTTGCTTATGTCCCAGTAATTTGGCAAAAGAGACCAATGGAATAAGTGCCAGGCTTAAAAAAAGAAAAAAGTATTGGGGTTGATTCATTCAACTAAAAACTCTCCAAGGAAGTGCCCCAGCATGGCCACAGTCAAATGACTGAAACATTCAGTTTTTGCCTAGCAGACCCACTCACAAGGCTACACTTGCCCCAGGTGCTACACACAGAGACTGAACAAGAAACCATGTGCCATGTGGTCAAGAAGCAAAATTAATCACACAGCTATGTCTATATATAAGAAAGGACCATGGCCTAATGGTTAGAATACTGGACTTTAGATCACAAGGCAGGGGTTCAATTCCTGGACCATAAGGATATGTCATGTCTTTGAGCAAGGCACTTTATCTTACATTGCTCCAGTCTACTCTCTACTCCAGAGAAAATCAGCACCAGCCTACAGCTCTCTCTCTCTCCCTCTCTTCAGCTGTCACATTCTTAATATTCCTTTGAGTCAAAGGGTGGTAGAGCCAAGAAAGCATCTGTGTCTGTTCATGACTATTACATAGGCACCTCAAACTAGCAAAATTGCAGCATAAGCAAGTATGACCCGGACAAACCAGATCATACTTCTTTGTGAATGGTGGTTAAGCACATGTATATACATGTGCATGCATGTGTGTATACATATGTATGTAATTATATATGTATGTATGTAATTATATACGTATGTATGTATGTATGTATGTATGTAATTATATATGTATGTATGTATATGTGCGCGCATGTATGTGTACATTATATATATAAATATATATAATGAAAGAGAGAAAGAGAGAAAAGTGTTGCTGTAAAGAATGTATTTGCTAAACTTTATTGGAGAAGAAATATTTGCAGAAAAACCAAGGCCAAGCAGAAGCAATCAACAATGCAGGATTTTTTTCCCTTTTTTATTTTATATAAAGTAAATGAAATTTCTTTTAACATCTCAGTATTTTGAGCCCCAGTGGAAAACATTGGTATATTAGGACCAAGACAAATAATAGCAAGTAATTTAAATCTCAATACAGAACCACACAAGAACATTATCTCAGGCCACATCATTTTAGTGAAAAAAAAAATCTCTCCCACATTCTGATTCTCAGATAATTCACAAGCAGCAGTCATTCAGTGCATATTTCAACTGTTATAATTTCTACATTAATGATGGCATCAACTCACATTTCAAACACAATGCATCATATGACATTCTCTGAAAACCTAAACACACACACATACACATGTATATATACCACATAAAAAGCATCCAGCATGCCCTGTACACTCTGTAGAGTGGTTGACGTTAGGAAGGGCATCTGGCTGTAGAAACCATGCCAGATCAGACAATGGAGCCAAGTGCGGCCTCTGACTTTACCAGCTCTGGTCAAACCATCCAACCCATGTCAGCATGGAAAACAGACATTAAATGATGATAATGATACACACACACACACATATATATATAAAGATAGATAGATTAGATAAATGTATCATCCTCATCATATAATGTCCACATTCCATGTTTGTATGGGTTTAATGGAATTTGTTGAGGCAGCTTTTCTACAGTTGGATGCCTTTCCTGACACCAACCCTCACTTGTTTCCAGGCTGAGATAACATTTCCTATAACCAGACATGCTTTTCCACAGAATACCGGAAGCAAACAGCATTGCTTGCATGCTCATTTGCAACCATCATGTGATGTCAGAACAAGACTATACACACACACACACACATGCATATATGTGTGTGTTTGTGTACATGTACATACAAATATACACACACACACACACATACATACATATATATATATATATATATATATATATATACACATGATGGGCTTTCAGTTTCCATCAAGCAAATCTACTAGTAAGGCTTTAGTTGACCCAGGGCTAAGCAGTGGTACAGAACCCAGAATCATGGTTGGGAAGCAAACTTTTTACCACATGTCCATGTGTGTGTGTGCATGTGTGTGTGTGTATACATACAGTGTAGCCTTGTGGTTAGGGTGCTAACCTCACTATCATTAGGTCATGGGTTTGATTCTAGGGCCAAGTGATGTGTGCTGGCTTTGATCAACGAACTCCATTTCACATTGTTCCCATGAACTCAGGTTGAAAATAAGTACCTGCCAGCTGTTGGACAAACTATCTCTTCTTTCAGCTGTCACATCTTGGATGTTCCACTGAGTCAAAATGGTATCTATAGATGCTTGTAACTACACAAGCATCGAAAACAATTAGCAAAAGCACACTATTTACAATTTATGCTTGCTTGTGATGACTAAGCATGCAGGGCCTGACAGAAGTGATGACAAGTGATCATGACTTTTAGCAATTTGCTGTGCTTCAGCAGATTCATCAAGCCAAGTGAAATCGTAGTGGTGGCCGGGGTTGGTGACACATTACAGCACCTGTGCCTGTCACACGTTACAGCAACCACACCTGTGACACGTTACAGCACCCGTGCCAGTTGACATGTTACAGCACCCTCACCCATGCTGGTGACACATTAAAGGCACCCACTACATTCTCAGAGTAGTTGGCATTAGGAAAGGCATCCAGCTGTAGAAGCCAAGCCAAAATCAGACCCTGATGTAGCTCTTCAGCTTACCAATTCCAGTGAAGCCATCCAACTCATGCCAGCATGG
>NC_142933.1:81595888-81598388 GCF_046866305.1 Octopus bimaculoides
TATATATATATATATATATATATATATATATATATATATATATATATATATGTATATATATATATATATATATATATATATATATATATATATATGTATATATATATATATATATATATATATATATATATATATATATACTATATATATATATATATATATATATATATATATATATATATATATATATATATATATATACATATATATATATATACATATATATATATATATACATATATATATATATATATATATATATATATATATATATACATATATATATATATACATATATATATATATACATATATATATATATACATATATATATATATACATATATATATATATACATATATATATATATACATATATATATATATATATATATACATATATATATATATACATATATATATATATATATATACATATATATATATATACATACGTTGTCCATGCCGGCATGGGTTGGATGGTTTGACCAGGGCTGGCAAGCTGAAAGGCTGCATCAGACTCCAGTCTGATTTGGCATGGTTTCTAATGCCAACCTCTTCAATGGTGTAATAGGTGCTTTTATATATATATATATATATATATACACACACACATATATATAACAATAATATTAGGGATAAAAATCCAAATTGGCAGGTAAAAACTCAATTCAATTCAATTTATTACAAATTAAAATTAAATTAAGTTTATAATTATGAACTAACAAAAATTTATATTTTTATATTCTACTTATTTATTGTGCTTTTACTTATTAATTTTCTACATATGACTGTGGATTTTCATTGATGAGTTCATGAACCTTGGTTCTTTTCTCTAAAACTATACATATATACATATATATATAATATATCTTGATTGTAGAGTTAGATACATGACTACTATTATATGAAATAGAGCTCCATCTAGATTATTTCATCTCTGTAATAGAGTGCAATAAGATATTCCCCTGATGGTCCTGCACATCCACTGCTGAGTTCCAAATGCAATATACATACATACATACACACACACACACACACATATACAAGAGAAACTGACAACCATACATATGCTGTTGAGAAAATAGCAAGACAAGAAAGAAAAAAAAGACAAAAATGTTTTAACTCACTTTTAACTTGAATTCTAATTCACATCTATATGTTGTTTTAGGACAGTTTATACAGACTTTGCCTCCCATTTCCATGGTCAGAGTACCAATCAATATCCCTGCAAAGGTAAAAGAAAAAAAAAAGATAAATATGTACCTTAGTTTAATATTTATCTTAGATTGTTACCATAAAAAAATCAATCATTTTACACACATTCTAAAATATCTAACTAACATAAATATTTAACCATTCCAACAACCGGAAGTTGATTAGGCTTGCTTTCTGTGCCTTCTAGTATTATTTCGATGAACTGATATGTCTTCTGAACTTGTTGGCTCCATTCTAATCCCCTGCCTGGTTTTAGCTCTCACTGCTTCAGAATTTTCTCTCTCCTTTTTCCAAGGTCTTGCACTAAATAGCATTCACAATTTGTTTCCTAATACTTCATCAGTTTCTAAGTAGATTTGCTCAGTGCTGTCAATCTCCAAGAGTTCAGAATAAAATAAACTTTGGTTGTTGTTTTAAATCCATTTCCAATATTCACATGCACAGGATTGTTTAGCTGCTTCTTTTCTTCTTTTTCTAATCTTTTGCTTCAATCAGCTTCTAGAATTGACCAATTACAAAGTAATGAAGTCAAAAGAAAAGTCTGTTTCTTATCGGTCAGGCAAACTGGAATGAGCAGAGTTATGGGCCTTATTCATGGACAAAACACAATCGCTCTTGTAAGATTTGAACATATCTTGATCTGGCCAATAGACCCGTACCTTAATATCACAACTATTATGCTTCCTTATTAACTACACAAAGAGAGAGCACATATGCACAAATACATACATGAACATAACAGGCTTCCATACATGGTTACTTGATTTGCAGAAACAAAAAGGAGCCAAATCTCCTTCGATACATATACAACCTTAAGAAAAGGGACACATTAGATATGGCAGTCAGCAATACATATTGCCCAAAGAGAGATGAGAAAGTCCTAGCTGGAATAGCCTTGATGATCGGTGCACTCACTCAGAGTTTATTTTTGTGACTGATTAGCAACATCATCAATCCATCACGATATACCTCAGAAGTCTGGATCAGCTAGAGAATTACATGTGTTTGTGTGTTTGTGCATAGGTTAATCACAAAACATTTTTCTCTCTCTCCCTTTTTCCCTCTCATCTCTTTCTGTCAAAGAACATTGGCTTGAAACATCAAAGACTTTTCCATTCTTTCTGAGCATCAAACTAATGCACACCTGTTAGTTGTTCCCTCACCTGTCTTTGTTTTTTGCTTTCTGTAAATTCGAACTATATATGTGCGTGCGTGTGTGTGTGTGTGCAATTTCTCATTTATAAATTTATACACAAAAAGAAACATGACTTGATAGCTATAGA
>NC_142933.1:81603388-81718388 GCF_046866305.1 Octopus bimaculoides
CTGTTTTAAAATGTTTATACTGAAATTAAGACCTATCACAATTTTATTTAAAGACATTTTTATGTTCCAAACATCACAGTAATAAATCAACAAATTCAGTTGTTTTAATGAACCCTTCTAAACTCTTGCTTATTTTCAAAAATAACTGAAAGACATAGGCAATATATTTCATTAGACATAAGGCAGTGGTGAGATGGCAGAATTGTTAGCATGTCACACAAAATGCTCAGCAACAGTTTATCCAACTTTACATTCTGAGTTCAAATTCCACTGAGGTCGATAAAGTACCAGCCAAGCACCGGGGCTGATATAATTGACTAGCCCATCCCCTAAAATAGCAGGCCTTGTGCCTATAGCAGAAAGGAATATATTTCATTAGACAAATGGGAATGAAATATTTAACTAGTGTTATGATACAGATGAAAAATTCTGAAGACCAGAGAACAATATACTCTCATTGATTTCAGTCAACAGACTGTAGTTATGTTTGGGCACCATCTTCAAGAGTATAGCTGATTCGTTATATTAATCACAGTAACAAAACCTTGGCAAAATGAAAGCAAAGACAACTCAAACAACTTCAATTTTTTCCACTGATGATTTTTGCCAACCACCATTATGTAACTAATAGACAAAACTGATAGAGAGAAACTGGATTCAAAGTTCTGCCAAGAGGGGAGAGCATCCTTTCACTGGTTCCAGTCACTGGACAACAACCAAACTGGGTCCCTACCACCAAGGGTTTTAGTTGATGATGTAGAATACCTCAGTGTATTTTGGTATTTATTTCGAGTAGGATATGACATGCAAAATGGATATTGACAGCATAAAGAGAGAACTCAGTTGAATGGCTGAACATAAATAACTGCAAGATATTTCCACTCAAATATGACGCTACCACTGTCTTATATTTATTTTTAATAACAGTTTGACTTAACTGAATCAAACTGTTATTAAAAATTTATGTAACTCCTATCAATATATTGAGTGCCACTTCTTTTGTTTGCCCATTCACTACACACACATATATCATCGTCATTTAACATCCACTTTCCATGCTTGCATGGGTTGGACGGTTTGATTGAAGACTGGCAAGCCAAAAGGGTGCACCAGGCTCCAATCTGATCTGGCAGAGTTTCTACAGCTGGATGCCCTTCCTAACGCCAACCACCCTGAGAGTGTAGTGGGTGCATTTTACATGCCACCAGCACAATTACGTGCCACATACATACATACACATTTCTGTTTGCCTCCCACCCACCACCACAGCTTGGTATTGGTGTGTTTATGTCTATAACTTAGCAGTTCAACAGAGGAGACCAATAGGATAAGTACTTGGCATTTAAAAAAGAAAACCAAGTATAGGAGTCAATTCTTCCAACCAAAAAATTATTCAAGGCAGTGCCCCATGGACACACTCTAATGAATGAAACAGCTTGGATAAGGCTAGATTAAATAAGAACCACTGACCCAAGCCTATTTTAACCAAACTAGGTGACTCACATTGAATGAACTGCACAGAATAGAATACAATGCCGGTGACTTATTGCACAACCAACAAAAGATTTGCAAGAAAGACAAATCTAGCAATCATGAAGTGCAACTGAAATTAGTTGTGGCTATCTGATCCATTTTAACAATATATTTAGTAATATGAATCCTGCCAGTACAAGTCAAGTGAGATTTGGCTACCATTTGTAGCAGAATGGAAAGGCTATTTCATTTTAGATATTTGCATATATCAAGACTTCAAGCAAGGTCATATTTCCTAAAGGCCGGACATGTTTTTACAGAAGATTGGCAACTTGAATTATACTGAATGACAACTTGAATTATACTGAAGCTCATATCATGCAATGGCATGAGGAGGCACAAACATGTACACCTTCAGATTCTTTTGATTTCTGTAAACCAAATTCATGCACAAGGATTTGGGTGGCCCAGGGTGATGATAAAAGAATAGTCAAACACCTGTCCAGAGTGCCACAATGGGAATGACCCAGAAGCCATCTAATTGGGACTTCTTACAAAGAAAAAAAAAATCAAAATTAAAACAAAACCATTTTTCAAAGATTTATACTTCAATCAAAGTAGCTTCTTTAAAGCATCCAGGTGAAAGAAAAAAAACATGCCAGCCACTTTGAAGCCTACTGTTTCTACAGACAAAAGCGTTGGAATGAGCTCAGTATTTATTAGTTTTAAATAATCCAAAACAATGATCCTGAAAAAGGTCAAAATAATCATACACACAAGCATGAAAGGTTTCTGTACATTTTTTATATTTCATTCATAAGTTGCCCAAAGTGCCACCCAGTAAAGCTGAACCCAAAACCATATGTTTAAAAAGAAAACTTCTGAACCATACAGCCATGTCTAGGTAAATATACATTCTAAAGACGAGAGCTAATAACCCAGAAAATTAACACTTCATAAACAACAGCTTATCTTGAGCATTCAAATATGTAAGTGGAGAAGCTTGTTACTTTATAAACTACATTGTGAAAGAGCCATTTAATAACACACCTGTTCTGCTCTAGCCCTTTTCTCTCATATTTTACTACACCTTATCCTGCTAGTATAAAGTTTCCCCTCACTACTTGGGTTCATAGTCTTGCAAGCTACATACCAACCTCATACCGCTGATGGCTTGAAAAAAAAAAGCACCCTTTGCACACTGTAAAGTGGTCGGTGCTAGGAGGGGCACCCAGCTTTAGAAACCACACCATACAAGCATTGGAACATGATGCAGTCCTGTGGCTCACCAGATCCTGTCAAACTGTCCAACCTATGTTGGCATAGAACATGGACATTAAATTATGATAATTCATGATGATGATTTGTCAAAATTTTCAGTGCATATTTCTGTCATTGTCACTGACAGAGTACCATAGCAACTAACTGGGACTATGTCAATGACCAGGTTATAGTTCTGACAAAAATTTTGACACCTCATGAAATAAATTTAAATTTAAAGTGACTGTAACAGCTGGGACTATTACTAAATAACACTTTCATGTTGTGGTTGTTTCACTTTCAACAAACAATCTCAGATGAAGTCATTTGCCAGAGAAGTACAGTTCTGAAACTTGCTGCTGAAGTGCTTAAGGTTCTAATTGTAACGGTACATGAATTATAAAGAAAGAAATAACAGAATGTGTTACAGTGAAATTATGTTAAACAACTAAGTAGGAAAGAAAGTTCGAGCCAAAGTTAAACAAATTGCAATGTTTGCAATGTGAGAAGAATTGTCTTCAATTCACATTGCTCAGCAAATTCCTTTGTATCTGAATTAGTCTCATCACACATATTTAACAGTGTTTCTGCGTGAACTTATATTTACAATATTGATACATTACAGCAATTGTCTCCCTTCTCAAATAATACATTTCTTCTTGTGAGAAAACATTAGTTGTAGCAATAATAACTTGAATGAATTTAAATATTTACATCGATTAAATAAATCGACTTGTTAGACACATTTATTTACTGGTTTTGTATTTACTGTAACACACACACTTTACAATAAGAACAGAAAATTAACTCAAAATTTAAGAATTCAAAAGAAAATTTGGCAAAATCAAATTTTCATATCAGTCGAGTAAAGAAATGTCATGTTTACTACACAAACTTTAAAATCAATTCCATGACCTAACTTAAATACTTATGTACTTTATTATATCAATGAAAATGGTTTAGGATTACAAAACTGTGCAAGTAGTAAATCAGCAAGGATAAAGTAAAGTGGTGTTATTATTATAGTCACCCACTTTTTTTTCAACACAACACATTGATTACTCTTTGTAAACAGCAGACAAATGCTACTAATTAATTAGCAGTTATCAACAAGTATACAAGATTTCTGAAAAATATGTTGCAGCCTATGATCTTATATAACATTCAATATAATGTAACAATTTTATTGCAAAGCGACCCAATATCATCATCATCATCATCATCATCGTTTAACGTCCGCTTTCCATGCTAGCATGGGTTGGACGATTTGACTGAGGACTGGTGAAACCGGATGGCAACACCAGGCTCCAATCTAATTTGGCAGAGTTTCTACAGCTGGATGCCCTTCCTAACGCCAACCACTCAGAGAAATATAGTGTTATATTTTTTTTACTTATTCATGATACATAACAGCAGTTAAACAAGAAATTGTTTAAAACAGCGTACCTTTGCAATGAGCATAGGGCATGGTGATGAAATAGTCTTCGCCTCGACTAAGGAATGTCAGCTTAGCAGTTCCATCAAGTAGAGCAGATAAAGTATTGCCTAATAAAAGAAAATACACAACAAAGATGCTATCAATTTTTTATGTTATAAAATGTTCTTAAAAAAAAAAAATAATAATTTCAATTAATCTTTTCCATTGATTAGATTTTTTAAAATTTTGAAAATGCTACCTCTCATTCAATCCATCCAAATATAAGTTAAATCTAATGACATACAAATGTTTACTTTCAATAGTAAATTATTAATATCAGATAGTACCACAACAATTTAGCAAGTTGTTTTTGACTTTGTTTTAAACATACTCTTTCTCCCACACTAACCTAAGCAGAATACATTATTGAAAATTTGCATCTTAAAACAACTGGAAGCTTTCCCAGTTGGTAACAGCTTAATTTATCTCATTCTTCTGAATCAATAAAGCCAGTATCTGTAAGTTGATTATATGGCTTTAACCTTTTCCCTACAACATTTAGCCTTGTGTCTCTGTAAAAAAATCATTAATGATGTTGACACAAAATTTAAAGCATTGGATTAAATGTATTGATTTGCTGCTTTATTTCTTTTAAAAGTTAACTTCTACTCTTTATCTTATTTAAATCCATATAATAAATACCAGATATATTCATCGAAGGGAACCTGAAGAGCTGATACAGTTTAAGGACACAATTTGGCCTTGTGTCTATATACAAAGAAAAAAATCATTACATCAAGAATAACACCTCACTAAATACTAAGAGATTAATCTTCAGGCAAGCAGATTGCAGCCGAACTTTGATTTTCAGTTCACCTACCCCTTTAATTCCTTTGAAAAAAGCAAACATGTCAAAAACACTCCCATTTCTTCTCACTTATAAATTGAAGGCATTGTACCTCATCAAAAGTAAATAGCAATACAGACAAATGTAGTTACCGAATCTAAGGGAGGTAACCAAGACAAACTACGGAAGAGTTATTGGACTTGAGTTTATTACTCCTGCAAACATTCAAACCAGTATGTTCCTTGAAATATCATGACGGTTTGATGTACAACAATAACTAATGGATTAACCGTCATTTACTGTCAAATGTAATGCTTATGTATTCACATCGTTTTGAATTAATCATGTATTATGTTATAGCTTCGAAATTTTAATAATTTTTTTTAAATTTTAGAATAACACTGTAGGGTAGATGTGAGAGGCCAGATCTGGCTTGTTTGAACATAAAACAGACCATTTGAGTCGAATATGGCCTGCTTAAGAGCTAAAAGATTAATTGAAATAAACTGAACTAAGAAACAGGCTCTGTGAGAGATTAATAAAGTTTTGTTGATTCTGGTTCTGGCAAGTCCTGACTCTCACCTTGTAATTTCTTGGTCAGTATCCTGATACTTTCCCTAGGCAGGCATGTCAGTAAGACTTTTAGCAAGAGATTGTGAGATGAGAGCTATGCTGTTTTAGTTGTTTAATTTCTTAAGATGTAAATGATGTAAAATAACTACAAATCAAAACAAATGAATGACTCAATTTGATGCCTTATACTCAACTCTATATAGTTCATGCTTGAAATTGTCTATTTTTATTAATCATTTAAATCAGTAGGTCTCAACCAGGGTCCATATGACCCTTGGAAGGGCTACATAAAATTTTGTCGCTAAAACTGGTTATACTTCTACAATACACAAAATATTTTAACAACTTTATTTTTTTTTTTTTACATACTCAAGCCTATTCCCCATTTTTTTAGGAGTGGGTAACCACAAGACGCACACCATTCTATTCACTTTGGTTATTCAATTCCCAATAATATCAAATTATAAAAATATAACAGGATTTGACAGCATTCTGGTTTAAGCACCCCTCATAACTTTTTAAAATATTTTGGGCAGAAAATTTTTGTGAGTTTGTGTTCTACACATGGGAATTCATATGATTATGCAAAAAAATTTTTATTAAATTTATTAACCCCCCCCCCCCCACCTCACCCAATCCTAAAAGTTACATTTTTTATGATTAAAAAAAAAAAAATCAGAGTTTAAAATACAGACAGTCTTTTGGGTGCATCATCATTCCATTAAATGGTGTTTATGGGTGAAAAAAAATATTGAAAAATATCAATACATGTCAGAGTGACAAAGAAATGAGGAAAGTATCAAATGGTTGTGAGATGTGCTAAAAACCAAATCTAAATCCCACAAAAAAAAAAAAATTGTATAATTGTATCAATTTCCATGTCATCATCATCATGATTTAACGTCCATTGTCCATGCTAGCATGGGTTGGACGGTTTGACCAGGGCTGGTAAGCTGGAAGGCTGCACCAGACTCCAATCTGATTTGACATGATTTTCTACAGCTGGATGCCCTTCCTAATGTCAACCACTCCAAGAGTGTAGAACACAAATTTGCAAATATTTTCTGATAATTCCAAAAAATAAAAAAAGTTATGAGGGACTATATGGAGTGCTTAAACCAAAATTCTGCCTAGGATTTTTTAAACATCAAATGGTTAGGAGGGTCCATCCAAGAAAACAGGAATCAAAGGGGTCATTGGTAAAGGAAATGGTTGAGAACTGCTGATTTAAATCATATCCCAGAGAAACATTTCAAAAATAAATCTAAGAAGAGAATATTATAAGTTAAACCTAGTAGCTTACCATAGAATTTCGATCTTGCTAATATACTACCACTTAAGCTAAATCCGTCTTGACGATTTGTCACATAGAACGCTGAGATAGGAGGATGATGTGATATCTGTAAATAGGAATTGAAGAATAAGATTAAAACAATTTTTTAAATATAGATAAATAAATGGATACATACATTAAAAAAAAATCTCCAGAAGAAATAGGAATATCTTTATGAGAATTCAATCATCTAATCCCTTCAGTTCGAAGTAACTATAGTTTAGTCCCAGGGTAACCTCGATCCAAGAGACCTATGACTAGAAGCATTCATGCTTTGACCATCCATATTTCCATCAGTTATATAACAAGAACAACATTACTGAATATATCCATTTTTTAAAAATAGGTTAGGGTGCAATTTGAGGGAGATCTGATTGCTCTTTCTACATATTGAGTATCCTTGGAGAAGTTCTATTATAGATTCATTTTGTTCCGTGTGGAATATCTAGAAGGATATTTGAATACATTACATACAATGTGCAGGAACAATCAGTTTCTCTTTTAGCATTTGCACAAATAAACAACTGCCTTACCACGTTGAACAGCAACTAAGTTCAATGTGAACAAGAGGAAGTATTGATTTGAATTAACTTTTTCCCAGTTTTGATATTGTTCAGCTTTAGAACCAATGAGTTGCAAAAAGTTAATTTACTGGAAAGATTATGAATCTAAAGTTGCAACAAGAGATTATGTTTGTATTACATCATCATCACTAGGATCTGGTAAGCTGCAGAGCTGTGTTGAGCTCCAATGTCAACGTCAGCTTTGACATATTTTTATCTATGGCTTGATGCCCTTCCTAATGTCAACCACTTTACAGTATATACTGGTTGCTTTTTTTCATGTCACCAGTACTAGTGAGGTCACCAATTAACTTGCAAGACAAAAAAGAACTGGGAAAATCCCTTTTAACTGGAGTGTGGGGGTATGAGAAGGGAGGGGTGGCTTTATGCCAGGTGTTGAGAGTCTTAAGTATGGTTATTTTATTTTTTTTAAATGTTTCACTAGCCTATTAACTCCTTCCACTGATTGCAATAAAGATATCATACAGAGGACATTAACAATGAAATAAGTGTATGCAATGGAGACACAGACAAAATATTCTTTGACATAAATTATCTAATGTACAAGTAGTCAAAAATCTTGTTAAAATAGAGGATCATTTAAAAGGCTGTGTATCTCAGAAAAATGAAATAAATCATGTAAATAGATACAATGAAAATGACATTTACCTGCTCTGCAATATAAAATGTTCTAGTATTAGTTTGGGGATGACGCCAATAGCATCTAAATGTTTCACCAATTATAGGGTTGTATGGTTTCTTGAGCCCCTGTGCAATAAAGGTATACAATTTTTACAGAAATAGCAATAATAAACATTGTATAAGCTAAACAACTTTTCAGGAATAGGAAAAGATAGAAGAAATGCACCAACAAAAATTTTTCAAAACATTGGGTTCAAAAATGAAGCAAAGCAAGTCACTCTAAAATTTCAAACAACATGAAACAGTCTCTTCACCAAAACATCAGTTAATATGACTGAGTGAAAAAAACATTTAGAAGCCAGTCAAGATATCTAGTGCAGCAACATTCAAAATAGTTATTTCTGTAATTAAGATGTTTTAAAAAGTACTAAAATAGTTTCACTTAAATTAGAATAATATGGGTTTTCACCATACTGATGAATTATTATTTCTAGAAATAATTACATCAGCTCCATAAAGGATTCGTTTACAGTATAAGGTTTTTACAAAAATGGCAACTTTATATGTGATTGTCAACAAACTTACAAAATGATTTTGAAAGTTACAGTGGATACAGATATCAGTAAAAAAAAAAAAAGATGGAATAAAATCTCAAAGTGGAAAGCTAAAGAACAAGATTTCTCTAACAATGTTAAATCTAATGTAAATCAATATGAAAAATGCAATAACAAAGACATGGATGCACATACTTATCTTCCATGATGAATACGTGCAGAACTAGAGAGTGTGACTAGCACAATTTAATATTCAAGTAAAGTCTATTATATATTTTTCAGGTGGGTGATATTAATTATAAGAAAAATACATAAATATCGAGAGACATAATTTCAAATTTGAACTAAAAGCCTGGGAAATTGGTGGTGGGGATAGGTTAAGGAGAAAATACTTCATATTTAGGCTGAATATTTGTGGTCATTTGGGTTACAGTCACTCACATTGACTTGTGATGGCTCAAGAAAAAGCCAACCAAGTATATAACCATCTACCTAGTTAAGAGTCCAAAAGTGACTTCTTCATTTGTTCGTATTCCTGGTAAAGGAAGAAAAATGCATTTCAGATGCAAGGACATGAGCTAACTCATTGCAGTAACAAAACATTCTAAAAACTAAGTACATACTGTAAAAAAAAAAAAAAAAAAACTATGTTACATACATAATATTAATTACATGTGAAACATTCAAGGCCTAATAAGTTGAAATCAGATTGTAATTAATAACACTGGATTGCAAATGTATGAAGTTACAGAACTAACAATTCCAGTATATTTTCATATAAAACTAAATATACTTTCATAAATTTAAGGAATTACTATTACCAGTGCATTAAATCAGTGGTTTCTAAACCTTGTTTGTTCTGGAGTCCTCATATGATTTTCAAAACAATTGTAGAATCTGTATCTTCCTTGATTTTACAGACAAATCCCATCACCCTGATTTTAATGACATTAACCCTTTAGCATTTAAACCAGCCATACCCAGCCCAAATATCCTACTGGCTAAATCTGACCCCTCAAATCTACCTTACAAAGTCAGTCTAAAAATAAACTACCACATCATCAAAATCTCAAAGCTACAAAATAATACATGATTAATTCAAAACAATGTGAATGAATAAATATTATGTTTGACAAAATAATGTGAATGCCAAAGGGTTAAATGAAAGAACAAATTATTTTAGGGAAATAATTTATTCATATAAAAAATCATATTAAATTTATTATTGTGAAAATTGTGAAGACCATTTTTGTTTTAATTTTATCAAAAAAAAAAAACCCCTCAACTTACAGAACCCTGGAACTTATTTTGTTTGAGAAAGTCCTACATTAAATATCCCAATATAACAGATAGCTTTCACAGATAGAGTAAAATATCTATGAATTCTTAAATAATCTACTAAGTGAATAATTTAGCTTAGTTGCTTAGTGTTGATGGGGATGTCCCAAAGTCTTTTCTTTTTATCTAATTAAAAATGAGTATCCTACAATAAAACATGGATATTCCACACAAGTCAACAGATACTGAACAGGAATAGATAAGATTTTCTGAGAGAAATACCCTGTCATCATCATCATCATTGTTTAACATCCGCTTTCCATGCTAGCATGGGTTGGACGATTTGACTGAGGACTGGTGAACTAGGTGGTTACACCAGGCTCCAATCTGATTTGGCAGAGTTTCTACAGCTGGATGCCATTCCTAATGCCAACCACTCCGAGAGTGTAGTGGGTGCTTTTACCTACCACCGGCACGAAGGCCAGTCAGGCGGTACTGGCAACGGCCGCACTCAAAATGGTGTCTTTTACGTGCCACCTGCACAGGAGCCAGTCCAGCGACACTGGCAACGATCTCGCTCGAATGTCCTTACACGTGCCACCAGCACAAGTGCCAGGGCACAGGTGCCATCACGAATTGCTTATAAAAGAAGAGACTCAACTAGTATGATCATATGGTTGGATTAAATCAAAAAATGTGAAAAGAACAGTATTTTAATTATCATAGAATCAATAATATTAACTTGTTTTTCCATAAAAGGTTGTCTCATATCATTCCATCTGTGACACCTAACATTCTTTGATATGACCTAAGTACTTCCAAATACTTTGGTTCACAACTTCTATCATCAACACCCTTAATCAGTTGCTTGATCTACCCCTTCCACATGTTCCCTCTACAATTAGAGATCAACACCTCTTGATCCAATTGTCTTCATTTATATGCATTACATAACCATACCAGTGCAGTCTTCTTCCTTGCACAGTACATCTGATGCCTCGTATACTCAGTTTTTCTCTCAAATTGCTTTCACTTAAAGGATCTTATCATTACACAAAATTTATGTAAAAGGGTAAAGGTTTAAATTAGAGGAAAATGCAAATATGCTCAGAATAATTATGTACACAAAGTAAAGGAAAAAAAATTCCTGGACCAAGTGGTTTCATAATTTTAGCTCTGAATTCTGAATAGTTATTGTTTAACCCAAGAAGAAACCAGACAATAAAGTGTAGATACACCACTAGGTTAATTCAGAGCACACCCACTACACAGATCAATAGATTCAGGCATTTTCGAGTAGTTATCTCCTCTTCAGCATTGAACACTGGGAAGAAGAGAGGCAACTCTTACTTGTACTAATAGTAATAGCCACGAAACCTACATTGCTAGTCATCATCTCCTTATTTGAATTCTGTTAATGTCTGATATATGCAATCAAAATAGTTTTAAAATAAGATAGGCATCTTTTTATCATACTTAATGTGAATACATCATTGAATCGTATATTTATTCTGGCATTTCACCCAGGGATAACATCTCCTATGGACGTACACAGAAAATTTGATACATAGATGGCTCTGTATATGTATTGTCTGTTACTATGTAAAAAAAAAACTTATAGGATATCTCGTTCATACATAAATTTTTATAGTTTTTATTTCATTTTGAAAAATTTTCTTAAACAAAGCATAACTGATTTGAAAAGAAGTTGTCACACATTACAGACAGCAAAGTTAAAAAATCAAATTTCTCATTAAAACAGAATATAAAGAGGATTAAAATAGTTACCTTAGGTTTTTTATAAAATCCTGATAAATACCATCGTACAACACACTTCATTCTTGTGTATGGATCTTCCTTCAAAACAGCTCTGTTGAAACAAATGTGATTGATACAAACAAGAAAAACTTTCATCCCAATTTAGAAATCATTAATAAAAACAAGTGTTTTAATTTTACTGAAGGTTTATGGGAAAATATAAGTTTTTTTGAGTTGTTTGTCATCTTTTCTTCTAATCTACTAACTATTGCATTCCAGTATGATCAAGTACCTTTTTATATGTTAGGTGAACTGGAATATGTAAAATTAAGTGTACTGCTTAGGGGAGAAAATGCCAACTCATTTGAACTGGTGATCCAATGTCATCTTCATCTGATCTTTGACACCACACAACTGTTGAGACTCTTCAAAGCTCAGGTGAGGTCCACAATATTGTTCTCACATCTAAGATGATGCTGCCACTGTACAAACAGCACAGACATCTTTTACTCCACACATGAAAGGATCACCTGACTGATAAGCATAAAGTCACTTATGATTAGCATAAAGACACCCCAATCTCTGCCCCACAAGTGCACTGTCTCGTCTGTCTTTTCTACCACCACTAATGATGAGGGGGTCATGCTTCTTCCATTCAAACATTCACAACCCATTTGTGTCTTCTCTTCTCAACACCCAATGCATCAGGCTATACGCTAATCCCTAGACCTAGCACTTCCTTCTCAGAATATCAACCTCTGGAATTCCCTTCTTGCTGTCTTTCTCATGAGTGTTGAGTTGTAATGGTTTGGGAGTAATATTATTGGTCTCAATTTTACCAGTCTAGGAGGGCCTCTGAAGGCCATGGGTATTGATCCTTTCTCTAAACCAAACAAATAAAGAGAACCCTTCAAAAAACCCCCAGAGTTTGTGTATGTGGCAATTTATGGCATTATATTTCACATTATGAAGACTGGTTTCTAATTTCCTATGACAAACTGATTTTTGTTAAAAAGCAAAAAACAAAAATCTGATAAAAATCAAAATTATTAATATACAATGTAATTATTTCTTCTAAATTAAATATATTGGTTTCAAATTTTGGCACAAGGCCAGCAGTGTTGGGAGAGGGGGTAAGTCGATTACATCGACTCCAATAGGATGAAAGGAGCAAAGTTGACCTTGGCAGAATTTGAACTCAGAACAAAGGCAGATGAAATGCTGCTAAGCATTTTGCCCAACATGCTAACGATTCTGCCAGCCCCTCACCTTTCCAAATTGAATACATTAATAAATCATACCAATACTGAGGATAACTTGCATGAACCCAAAGAAATAAAACCCTCAACAACCCAAACATGATATTCCTAACCCTTACAAAAACTATTAAAAAAAGGATCCCTCCCAAAAACAATGCTTCAATTAAAAATCTCTTTGGAGAATATCATATTAAAATTATATTCAAAATTAAATAGACTTACATATAATTAAAGAAACTGGTTTGGCTGTAAAGAATTAAACTACAAGCAATCTTATTCATGGCTACGACTCTTAAAATAGGACAAAATTTTGTTATAAGTAAAGTTGTTGCTGTTTAACTCCAAGCCAGCAGTGATTAAACAGACCTGTATTCCAAAGCATTCTGCTCTCGACCATCCCATCTATTATCAGGTCCACATTATCCAAAGTGCCTGTGATTTACTCTTTCTAACATGTTGAGGTTCCTTAGCAAAGGGAGGAAGTGTTGACACATTCTTTTATCATGTAACTGTAAGGGTTTATTATTGTGTAAAGTCTTAATAAGACTATTAGTAATAATACTAAAGCCTTAATAATATTACTGTATAAAGCCTATTAATACTATTGTGTAAAGCCTTAATAATCAAGAAGTCTAAATTAATTTGTGTTACAATATTTATGGTTTAGTAGCTTAACCTCTGGCACATGAGTTCAAAGCCTAACAAAGGCACTGAATTATCATTTTAATCAAAACAAGACGTTCTAGCTTCACTATTTGAAACAAGGGTTCGTGTAGGTATGCTATAATTAGGAAACAAAAGTGAAACAGTAAAAAACTTGATAGTTACATTTTTGCAAGATAACTTTAGTAACCAACTTACTCTGAAAGAAGATCTGCATGATAATAATAGTCAGATAACTTGTCCAAAAAAGATCTTGGCTCCAGTATAAATGTTGGTAGCACCACTTTTGAAAGATCCATCCCAGGCCGGACCTACAAATATAGTCATAAATTACAACAGATAACATACACAATAACTTACAAATTCATTTATGATAAACTGACATTAACAAAGACTCACTATATTATATTTTATGGTATATTTCTTTAAGATATTCATCTTCCCTACTATATCAATGTTTGAATGCATTATGCTATTAAACACAAATTCTGAGATTTCAACTCAACAGTTCGTTAAATATATTGAAATTTCAGGTATAATTCATTCTGCCTCTTCACTCAGGGCAATGATTACTCTAATATGAAATAAGACCTACCTGCTTTAGCAGTGCCCAAATTAGGCTTTTCTCTTCATCATTAACTTCTTCGGTTTGACATTCATCACCCTGCTGGGACAAAGTAAAAAAATGTTAATTTCTTTGATTTTATATATACACACACATACGTATATATATATATTTACAAAAAATGTAGGCACACTATAGAATGCCAATATGTATAGTTCCTTATAATAACTTCTAATTTTTAAATGATAAGTGTTCCTTTTATTTATTTACTAGCTTCAGTTAATATCACCACAAGATCCAGACTTTCTAGTGGTGTGGTGGATTGCATGCCTCAATGAACCTGAGCGCTCCAACAACAGAGTGCAAACTCCTGGTAGCACCTCCTATGCTGGACAGGTCAAAGAATAGAGGCAAGACTAATATAGACCACCTCTTCCAATAGATAAAAATGGGTTTGCCTAGGACCAACACTCCTACCTAGAAAAAAAAAAAGCAAAGCTGATACACTGATAACAATTCAAAACCAACAAAAATTGTGAGAGGAAGATCTTCTTTTGGGGAAACATATGATGTGGTGCCGTAAAATCCAAAAAGAAGATGCAAGGTTGAAAAAGCAGGGATCCAACTGGAGAGAAGCAGAAAAGACAGTTCAGAGTCAAGTACATTGAAGAAAAATCCTCGATGGCTAATGCTCCATAGGAAGTAGTGGATATAAGTAAATAAGTAGTTTCAATTAATGGACTATGGCTATGCTGGAGTACTGCCTTTTAGGATACCATCAATATATTGACTCCTGGTACTTATTTTAGCGACTTAGGAAAGATGAAAGGCAAAGTGAACCAGGTAAGATTGAACTCAGAAAGTAAAACAACATATATATTTTTTCTGATGCTCTGCTGATTATGTTACACACTAATATGTAACAGAAAAGGGCTTTCATGTCATTATAACAGACATGTACTTGGAATTACAATCTAGAATAATTCATTTAAGCACCTAAAATTTGAATGTTAAAATGTTAACATGTTGATTCATAAAGTAATGAGGGAGCCTCTAAATAGTTTTTCTTATGTGCTAGAAACAGCAGCTAAATCTAAACATGTCCTATCACCATTAGTTTTAAATTTTGCTTTTCTATATTCCCATGGGTTGGATGAAATTTGCTGGCAAATTTTCTACAACTGGATACCCTTCCTGTCACCAACTCTCACCTGTTTTCAAGTAATGTAATATTTTCCCCATAGCCAGACATGTTTTTGCAAAAGATTGGAATCAAAGGATGCCACATACATGACAGTGACAGCAGTTTACAACCTTCACACAATGTCAGGGCAAGGAGACAGTAATATACATTACATGCATGTGCGCACACACACACACACACATATACATGACGGGTTTCTTTCAGTTTCCATCAACCAAATCCACTCAAGGCTTTGGTCAGCCCAGAACTATAAGCAGGAGTCACTTGCTCAAGGTACCATGCAGTGGAACTGAACCTGAAACCATGTGGTTGGGAAGCAAACTTCTTACCACACAACCATGCCTGCACCTCTTGGGAGAAAGAGAAAGGACAAATTGACTAATGTAGTCCTGGCATCATTGTGGCGATGAAGTGGTTGTGGTTGAAATACCTTTAATTAATTGTATGTTCCATCAGGGCTGGCCTGATCCTAAACAAAAACAAAAAAAATACTAATTTAAAAATTACATATTCTAAATATTATATTGCATTTTGTGAACAATAGTGATGCTAATTACTTCTTTCTGGCTGGTCAATCACAAATTCATTATTTTATGTAAGAGAAAGAGGGTGACATTAGATTATTTGTGAAATTCAAACAGAACAAATATTACAATGGATTTTCATCCAAAAGCAGTAGTTTCCTTGCTGATGTCTATATATTACTTAAGGATATATAAACATATATACACAAATATGACGAACTTCTGCACAGTTTTTGTCTAACAAATTCCACTCACAAAGCATTGGCCAATGCAGGCCTATGACCAAGATGCTTTGTAGTGAGATCAAACCTCAAACCACAAGACTGGGAAGCAAACTTCATCACAAAGCCATCCATGCCAGTCTCCACAATATCTTTCGTTTTACCTCCTCTTCTCTATTTCTGACACAATAATAGATTTTGTTTTTTTACTTTTCCTGGCCCCACTATCCCATTCCTCATACCTTGAATGTCCACTCAAATGTCACATTATTTTTATCAATTTCTACCTCCATCCATACTCTCTTCTAAAATAGAAGTAGTTATGCAGCTCTACAATAACAAGAAACCAATTGTGCTCTGGTCCTTTCCTGTCATACTTTGCCCTTCTATACTCCTCA
This sequence comes from Octopus bimaculoides, assembly GCF_046866305.1. Classification (NCBI taxonomy): domain Eukaryota; kingdom Metazoa; phylum Mollusca; class Cephalopoda; order Octopoda; family Octopodidae; genus Octopus; species Octopus bimaculoides. The sequence continues at coordinate 81,619,921 of NC_142933.1, forward strand.
TTTCCGAGTATAAGGTTGCCTCACCTTAAAGTTTGTAGGCTTGCAAGCTGTACAGCAATCACATTAGTACTGATGGCATGAAATAAAATGAAAAAAAAAAAAAAAAGAAACCATCCAGTGTACAGTTGTCACCGGATTTATTCAACCTGTATAGTGAGAAAGCTCTAAGCAAGATAAAAGACAATTGCAGGGCTACAACTGGGGGAAAGGAATTATAACAATTTGAGGCATGCAGATGATATGGCTTTGTTTGCAGACACAGAAGAGAAGCTTCAGGGATTGATTAATATGATTAATATTGTGACTGAGGAGAGTGGAAAGCTTGGATTGACAATTATCTACCAGAAAACCTCCTCAATGTTGCTTGATGCTGGATGGAACTGGGATAGAGCAGAAGGACAGTTTCATATATCTGGGAAGTTGGATAACATCAAATGGAAGGTAAGATAAGGGCATCAAGTGCAGAATTGGATTAGCAAAGAAGACTTTTATGGATATGAAAAGCATTTTTTGTGCAAAGAGAATTGGAATGGAAGTTAAGAAAAGACTATTAAAGTGCTACATCTGGTTGGTGCTAACGTATGGATGTGAGTCTTGGATGATAAGCAAAGTCATGGAGAAGAGACTCAAAGCTTCAGAAATTTGGTTTTATAGAAAAATGCTTAGAATCTCATGGGTACAGAGGGTAATGAATGTGGAAGTGTTGAAGAAGATGAAAGTGAAGTTGATGGATACTATCAGAGAGAGAGAGAGAGAGAGAGAGAGACAGTGGAGATTTGTTGGTCATTTTCTCAGAGAGGATGATGGAATGGAGTGTTACATGGTGGAGACTGAGTTGATGGGAAGGAGAGCGAGAGGAAGGCAGAGAATGAAGATGTTCGACTGGATGAGGAAGAGAATGAACGTGCGGAGTGATGTTGCGAGACAGAAATAAATGGAGGAGGAACAAGCCATGATTTGTCAACAGCATATGCCAAGACACAAGAGAGAGGGAGAGAGAAAGATACACTGGAAAGTGGTTGGTGTTAGAAAAGGAATCTAGCCAAAGAAACCATGCCAAAGTGGATACTGGAGCACGCTGAAGCTCTGTAAACCATTGGATCTTGTCAAACTACATAGCCCATGCCAGCATGGGACATGGATGTTAAATGAAATATAATGATGAAAAGAGGGAGACAGAGAGAGACATGAACTGATAGAAAAAAAAAGAGAGAGAAAGAGAGCATGTGCATATGCATGCATGTAATTCATCCTAGATATAAAAGTAGAAGTCTTAGCAACTGTTCAGAAAAACAAACCCAACCACTAAAATATAGTCTTGGATTATTACAAAATAAATACTTAAAGTGGTTACCAAGAAAAATAGTCAAACATTGCAAAGGCTAACATATATCAAAAATAATGTACGGAAAGAAAATGAATGAGTAACTGTTATTATTTACCAAACCAAGCTCTTCTTGCTCATTCTCAGAATAAACTGTTTCCACAGGCTCTAAATCCTCGTTAAATTGTCGGAATTCTTCCTCTTCAGAATTACTAAATTCACTTTCTAATTCACTTTTTGCCTCATCCCTATCAGTTTTACAATCTTCATCCAAACCTGCATAAAATGAAATAAAAAAGAAATAAGAAAAAAGGTGGACAGAATAAAGTAAGTGCTCTGTAGCTGTTAGAAAAGAAGTTGCTAAAGTCCCCCACCCATAACAAATGATGAATGAAAAGAGTGAGGTTTGACTGGAGCCATATTTGCTACAGATAAATAATAATACTCACCACCCTTTAGCTTTTAACTGAATAAGTCTCTAAGTTATCATTAAATTGTTGAGTTTATATAGAATACTTTAACCCTTTAGCATTCAGATTATTTTGTCAAATGTATTGTTATTTATTCACATTGTTTTGAATTAATCAATGCATTATCTTGTAGTTTTGAGATTTCAATGATGTGATTCTTTATTGTTGCAATGACATTGTAGGATAGGTGTGACAGGTTGGATCTGGCTGATTTGGACATACTACAGATAGAATATTTGGGTTGAATATGGAGGATTTAATTAAACACTAAAGCATTAAAACAGGTGATTTTATATCAAAGAAAGAAAGGTCATCTCATGCACGTTTTTAGCAAAAGATTTTTAATAACATATCAATTCACCTCCAATTATCTATACCCCAACCATTTTCTCCTTTGCAAACATCATAAATAATACTAATATCAATGTTAAATAGTTGTATTTACATCACAACCAAATTTCAGGTATATTATTCACAGGAATACCATATATTAATCCAAGCATAATTTTGATCAGAAACATTATCTAATTTCCTGAATCTTCCATGATTAGACGGTTATTGATTTGTATATGAGGAAGAAAAGATATCTGGAGATAAAGAGTTGCCATTTGTAGAAAGAGAAAAAAAAAACATGATGTACTATTTTTTTTAATTACTTATTTATTTGGTTGTTGTTGAATGACCTTGAGCTTTTGGTAAATGCTAAGTTATATCAGAAGATCAATTCTGTTTTCAACGGCAGATTGATTAGTGAAACAGTCAATAAAAACAAAGTAAATCTCACTTCATTTTGATCTGGAGATGAGAGGCTTCCTATACAAGAAGGCTCTATGCAGATCATAAAATGAACTAACTCCTTTCATATTCAGAGAATATCAATTCATTCCATAATTTTAGAGTGAGCAAGTGTGTCTGTTTCTGTATGTGTGCATGTGTGTGTTTGTGTTTCCTTGCCTTGACATTGGTATGCTGATGATGGACAATTACCACTCCATACAAAATAGTGTAATTTGCCTGCAATCATTTGTAAAAATATAATTGGTCATTGAGCTGTCCATGTTGAAATGGGTAGGGGAAATGTTGCATTGCTTCAAAACAGGTAAGGGTTGGCAACAGGAAGAGCATCTGACTAAAAAAAAAAATCAACCTCAATGAATTCAATCTAACCCATTCAAGCATAAAAAATTGGATGCCACAATGATGGTGAAGATACACACATATGTGAGTGTGTGTCTGTATATATCAACATCATTTAACATCCAGGCTATGTGGTCACAAAGTTTGCTTCATAATCAAACAGTTCCAGGGTCAGTACCACTAGGTGTTATCTTGGGCAAGTGTCTTCAATGGAAGTCTTAGGCCAACTAAAGCTTTGTGAGTGGAATTTCTTGGCAGAAACTGTATGAAACCCTGTTGTGTGTATGTGTGTGTGTGCAAAAATATTGGTTTTGGGTGTTCTCATTAATACTTTATATTTATCAATATTGACTAAGTTTCCTCATGTTATACCAAAGTCAATTTGCCTTTTGTCTCTGACAAGTTACTGAGGTGAACATAACTTACTAAAATCCCTAGAAGGAAGTGACTCACAATCGTAAAAGCTAATGATCTAATCATGTATAATGAATGAATGAATGAGTGACTGAATCTATTTATCTATCTATAAATAAATAAATATCATCATGGTTTTTATGTCCACACTTCCATGGCCACATTAGTTGGATGGAATTTTGCTGAGGCAGATTTTCTACAACCGGATGATCTTCCTGTTGCTAACCCTCACCTTTTTTCCAAGTAAATTGATATTTCCCCATAACCAGATGTTTTCACAGAAGACTAGGAATGAAGATCACCACTTGCATGACGATGACACTCATTGATGGAATGTCAAGGCAAAGGAAACAATAAAAAGCGGACACACATTTGCAATGGGCTTTTTTTTTTGTTTCTTTGTTTCCATCAACCAAATCCTCTCACAAGCCTTTGGTCAGCCCAGGCTTATAGCAGAAGGCACTCGACCAAGGTGCTACACAAGGGAGATTGAATCTGAGAACATGTAGTGGGGAAGAAATCTTCTAACCACATGGCCACATCTATCAACCCCTTTTAGTCACTTCTCCTTCCACATCAACCCCCTTTATCCATTTCTCCTTCCCCATCAACAACCTTCCTCATTTACAATACCTTAATACACTACCCTACCATACCATATCTTAAATATGTACTGGGTACTGATGCTGGTGATTAAAATGTTAGCTAAAATATATATGTACAACTAAGAAATTCTATTGAAAATGATACACTTTTTACATTTAAAACTATGTGTATGAGTATACAGCATTAAACTTTCAATCTTTATGAAATTGCTTTCATGGTTTTAGAAAATGTGAAAAGCGCATCATATTGCTGGAATATCTTTTATTGAAATTGACATCAATGTGAAGGATGAGCATGATAATCCTGAATCAAGGCTTTAATATCAGGCTGAATGTTGGTCAGTTTCAGTCTCAAATCCCCTTGTTCCTCCAGGTTCAGGCAATTCCTCTGTTTGCTGAGGATTGCATTTGCATTGCTGAAGCCAGCTTCTACCATGTAAGAGCTGGGAAATGCCAGAAGGAATGGCTCAGCTGCCACTTTATGGTGTGGGTACCTTTCACTTGTTTTCTTATTGTACCAAAAGTTACTCAGACTTCTGATCTCAAAAAAGGCTGTCGCCACAATACTGACACTCGAATCAGACAGTTTGTTGATAGAGAGACAACCACAGCACAAAGGATAGCATAGTGTTCAAGTGACCAACATTCCAGCTTCACAAATCCAACACCTACAATGACTAACCAACAAAAACGTTTATGAGATATGTATCTAACATCTTATCTCCCCTAACAGGCCTGGACATTTCCATAAGCAAACAGTTGACAGTCTGCATCCCCTCAATCTCGCCTCTCAATCTTTGATTGCAATACAGATTACATCAGGCCTCAAATATTAGCAACAGCAGACTTCTCGCTGCAGTGAAAATTTATCATGTTTTCCCACATTTCATGGCACTGACTAAGTATTTCAATCAGTTCATCTGGGTGAGCTGGTCTTTCACATGCCGACCCCCATTTGACCCCTTGGCTATCATCAACCCCACTGTAATTCCTCACCAACCCCTAGGGGGTCCCTCGGACTCCCTTTAGTGACCCATGATCTATATCTATACACACAAACACACTCATGCACAAATTCATCTTAATTTGAAGCAGTGCAAGCTTCTTATCTTCACATATAAATCCTCTTTAAGTTTTCGAACAAAGTATATACTCTAAAGAACTATACACTTTCAGTTATAGGATTTCTGATTACAAATATGCTCAGCAACTAAAAAACAAAAAAATATTGTAAGCATTTGCAATTTCTAGTGCTGCAACAACATGCAAATAATTATTTTCCATTCGTTTATTTATTCTGAAAATTAAATAATGAAATGCTGAACTAAGCAATTACATTAAGTCAATGGAAAACAGATTAACTAGAGATTACGACCAATTGAGCGAATTAGATATAACCATTACCTTGATTAGCAAAATGCTTTTCACAATCACTTTCATCAAGCTGATCGTTGCTTTCAGTTTGAAATGAAGAATCTAAATAGGAATCAGATATTTCAGGACTTGCAGTTGAGGGGGTAACTTCTTGGTCCTTCACCATCGATTTCATGAGTAAGCTAGTACAACGTAAAGCCAGTTCTAAACCATCCATCCAACATTTACCTGGGAAAGAAAACAGAAGCCATATTCATTGTTTTACATTATACCAAGTAATGTTTGTTTTCAGATACAAATCCAATACTGTTTACATAAAATAAAAATATTGTATATAGGCATAGGCATGGGGGTGTGGTAAGAAGCTTGCTTCCCAACCACACAGTTTCGGATTCAGTCCCACTGCATGGTATCTTGGGCAAGTGTCTCCTACTATAGCCTTGGGTTGACCAAAACCTTGTGAGTGGATTTGGTAGATGGTAACTAAGAGAATCTCATCATATATATATATATATATATGTATATATATAATGCAAATAATTAGAAAATGGACAAAACCACAGATTAACCAACACATCGACTGGACCACATTTATAGCATATTTTTTAATACAAAGCATGACATAACAAAATAGGTGACATAATATATATACCGATAGTATATATGGATATTTTATCCCTTAGTCGGTTACTATAACCACTAACTCTGTTTACATTATATACATATATACACACCCACACATATATATATACACACACACACACACATTATATATACAGTGGCAGACTGCCCAGGTTGCCAGCTTGCCTAATGGCAAGTGGGCCCCTGCGCCATTAGAATCCATATATGGAGGCCCATCCCCTCAAGTTTGAGAAGTCTTTTATTCACTCCTGGAAGAATGCATTATTTCAGCCTGGCTGTGTTTATAGACAGTTGAAAAGAAAACGTCTAACAAAAAAAAAAATTAAATGATAGATTTGTAGTTGTGGGTGAGACCCCTGTAGTTGCAGGTGGGCCCCCTTGGTCTCCTGGCAACCAATATATTTAGACCCAGTCCACCATTGTGTGTGTATATATATATATATATATATATATATATATATATATATATATATATACAGGGTGAGCCAAAAGTAGCTATACACTTTGAAATATTTTTCATTTTATTACTTTTACACTCATTTATTACAATTACATTTATGAAACACAGTTCAATCTCATAAATGGCCGAAATGTCCTCCTTCAACATGAGAACATTCTTCAAACCTCCCAGAATACCGTAACACACACCACATAATTCACAGTACCTGTAAAAATCGACTAAGTTAATTTTAAAAGTGTTCACCTACTTTTGGCCCACCTGTATATATATATATATATATATATATATATATACACACACACACAAACATACACACACACGTGTATACACACACATATATACACACACATCTGTGTGTGTGTGTATGTCTGTGTGTCCCCTACCACTACTTGACAACTGGTGCTGGTGTGTTTATGTCCCTGTAACTTAGCAGTTTGGCAAAAGAAACCAATAGAATAAGTATCAGGCTTAAGCAAAAGTACAGAGGTTGATTCACATGGAAAGAAAAAAATTCTGCGGAGCAATGCACCAGTATGGCCACAGTCTAATGACTGAAACAAGTAAAAGATGAAAGATTCAATGTTTTATTTTCAAGTTAAATAATATTGCTTTGGTCATCATCATTGTTATTATCTTCCTTTTAGTGTCCACGTTTCCATGCTTGCATGGGTCAGATAGAGTTTAGTGAAGCAGATTTTCTACAGCCAGATGTCTTTCCTGCTGCCAACTCTCATCCGTTTCCAAGTAAGGTGATATTTCCCTAGGGCCAGGCATGTTCTCACAGAATATTGGAAATGAATGACACTGCATGTGTGATAGTGACACTCATTTTTACAACTATTATGTGATGTCAAGACAAGTAAGACACACACACACATACATGCAGTGAGACTGAACCTAGAACCATTTGGTTGAGAAGCAAACTTCTTACCACATAACCACACCTGCATGGTGAATATAGAAATAAGCAATCTTGGTTGGACATGGGTTGCTCTCTGGCTGCTGTCCGACCTAGAGTTACAGGTGAAGCTATGGCAAGCAGCATGGTGGTTGGACAGCAAAAGAGTCATTCATTGACTCACAACACAATGCTGGGAAGAGGACCATGGTGAGGTCAAAAGCCAAGATAATCATGTTTCTAAAGTATAACTACTGCCAATGAGTTTAGGATCAGTGACCAGAGATGCTATTAAATTATTTGAAAGATGGAAATATATTGTCAGATGAATTTGTTTTTGTTTCCTCCACTCTCATTATTTTAATTCTTCACAATGTTATTTGAATTAACACAAAAAATACTTTTATTGTAGAATTTTATGTTTTTTTTCTTTTTCTTTGTAGCTCTGTTCTTCCTCTATAATTTTTGTTTATCATTTTTGAAATTTGAATGAATATGACCTCCTTTCAGAAATATGATGATGGAATGCCAAGTAGAAAAAAAAAAAAAAAAATTTAACTGACAAGCCAATATTTAAAATATCTAAAAATGTAAATATTTCTTTATTATAGACAGTTCACAGAAATTCTAATGAAAAGAAAAAAGCAGAATTATGTTGAATTTTTTAATTTAAGCAATTTAAAATATGTTGAGAAGAGAAATGAATAACAAAATGAATATTTGAAAATAATGATAGAATTGGTCTTTACTCTTTTACTTGTTTCAGTCATTTGACTGTGGCCATGCTGGAGCACCGCCTTTAGTTGAGCAAATCGACCCCAGGACTTATTCTTTGTAAGCCTAGTACTTATTCTATCGGTCTCTTTTGCTGAACCGCTAAGTTACGGTGACGTAAACACACCAGCATCGGTTGTCAAGCGATGTTGTGGGAAGAAACACAGACACACAAACATATACACACACACATACATATACACGACGGGCTTCTTTCAGTTTCCATCTACCAAATCCACTCACAAGGCTTTGGTCGGCCCGAGGCTATAATAGAAGACACTTGCCCAAGGTGCCACACAGTGGGACTGAACCTGGAGCCATGTGGTTGGTAAACAAGCTACTTACCACACAGCCACTCCTACGCCTGTTTAAATTCATTGAGAAGAATTTCCTACAGTTATTCATTTTAGGGAAATTAGTAACTGACAAAACGAATAGTTTAGTGATTTCAAATTTTGGTACAAGGCCATCAATTTTGGGGAGGGAATAAATCAATTACATCAACCCGAGTGCTTACAAAGTACTTATTATTATTGACCCCAAAAGGATGAAAGGCAAAGTCAACATCAATGAACAAAATGCCACAAAGCATTTTGCCTAGCATGCTAATCATTCTGCCCACTCACCATCTTAAATAGTTTAGTGGCTGAAAGTTACATATTTTCCTAACAGGGCACAGTAGCTTTTGGTGGATGAAAAAGAGAAAAATTACAACTTTAGTTAGAAAGAAAAAAAATTTAATTTTTCTCACCTATATTGGGAATGTAATGGTCATTTTTGAGACACGAATCTTTCATTTCTTTTTAACATTTTTAATAGTGACAGAAATGTTCTGAAAGCTCACAGATCAATGGGTATTAAAAGATATTTATTTTATCTACAATTACTGTTTATAGTGAACAGAAAATACTATAAAACTAGTGAAACTTTCTGACAGAATCATGCTCTCTTATAACCAGCAGGGAAAAGGGACATTAAATGATGATGATGATGACGATGATTCTAAACTATTCCAGAACTGCTAGAAAAAGTGTAGAGTATAATATTCTTTTATTTATTCTATTACTTGATTCAGTCATTTGACTGCAGCCATGCTGGAGCACCACCTTGAAGTATTTTAGTCGAACAAACTGACCCCAGGACTTATATTTTTTAAGCCTAGTACTTATTCTACCAGTCTCTTTTGCTGAATTGCTAAGTTACGAGGATGTAAACACACCAACACTGGTTGTCAAGTGATGATGGGGGGGGGGGGGGTGACAAACACAGGCACTCATACACAGACACACACACACGATGGACTTCTTTCAATTTCTGTCTACTAAATCCATTCACAAGGCTTTGGTCAGCCTAAGGCCATAGTAGAAGATACTTGCCCAAGGTGCTACGCAATGAAACTGAACCCAGAACTATGTGGTTGGGAAGCAAGCTTCTTACCACACAGTTACATCTGTGCCTATAGTAATTCAGAAAACTTACAAGTGAAAATTCCTTTTGTTTTGGACAGCTGCCAGTGGCCAGTCTAATCAAACTAATTTATTGATTTATGAAAATATTTAATTGCAAGCAATATGAAGGTTATATTCCCATTTCTAATTAAATTGGTCCTTCTGTAATTAGCTAGCAAAAAAGGAAATCTTCTGCCAAATCAAAAGAAAATATAGATCAGTGTGTTGGTAGCTTTTATTTTATTTCTACATTTTAACAAGTAATTGTCGTATTTTTACATTTTCCCTGCAGTCTTTTTAGTAGGAAATCTGCCTGGTTCTTTTTAAATTAGACTTAACAATAAATATTATCCTTCAAGATATGATAGCATCTAAATAAAAGAACCAGTCAAAACAATTACCAGCCTTACAGATGCTGACAATTTTAAGGTAGCATAAGACTTCAACAAGGTAAAACCTGGCATTACAGTTATCTCCATTACTCTTGGAAGCTAAATGTCAAATGTTGATTTCTGGTGCAAGGCAAGAAGGGGCACTTTTGATGATACTGCACCCACCCCGCCCCACAATCATCATCAGGGGCCAGATGTCTTTTTAACAGACAACCACAACAGTGCAGCATACACAATCAGTTATGGCCCCATAGTCAGATAATTAACCTTTACTATATCAGTGAGGTTTGAACTTCGAATGCAAAACACCTGAAACAGGTATTACAACCCTGGACTGGTGCACTATTTATTGACTAAACGGAAATAAAAATAAAATTGAATCTGATGAGATTTGAACTCAGAGCACAGAGAGCTAGAAAAAAATATGTTAGGTGTTCTGTTCAATGCTTTAGTGATTGTCATTTCATTGCTCTTAGCTGATTACCAGTACTTGACTAGTATTTTCTGTTACTAACTTCAGAAGTATGAAAAGCAAAGTTGACCTTCGCAAGATTTGAACTCAGAATGTGAAAGGCTCTAACTGCAAGGCTTTTTTTTTTTTGGTATTGTATCATTTTTTATGAACTGCCATCTATTTAACCCTTTAGCATTCAGATTGTAATGCTTTTTTTATTCAAATTGTTTTGAATTAATCATGTATTATCTTATATAGCTTTGAGGTTTCAAAGATGTGATTATTTATTGTTAGAATGTCAGTGCAGGATAGGTGTAAGAGGCTTGATATGGCCAGTTTGAATGTAAAACATGTAGAATATTTGGGCTGGATATAGGCAGTTTAAATGATAAAGGGTTAAATATAGCAAACATTAAAAGACTTAAGATTGATTGAAACTGTTCAAATTGTTTCATTCACAGAAGAGACAAAATAGAATTAATTTTAGTGAGAAGCTTGATTGAAAAAAAGGAAAATAAAAAGGAAAATAGTCACTTGAGTGAAAAAGAGAAAAACTGCTTAATATGGCAACATTAATGAAGCAAAATGAATAATTAACAGACATTGTCATAAGTGAGATAATTTGTATTTGTTTGTTCATTTTCTCATGTCCATTTTCCCATGCTAGCATGGGTTAAATGAATATGTTACTGCGACACTGTTTTACAGTAAGATGGCTTTCCTGATGTTAACCCTTGCCTGCATTTTTTCAAGTAAGGGTCTCTTATTCAACAGTTTCAAAGACACAAAATGAACAGGTAATTGACTGACAGAAATGCCAACAACATCACTTGAATGTTGCAGCTTTTATATAAGTGACTACAAATGTAAACACACACACACTATGAGCTTCTTTTTGGTTTCTATCAACCAAATTTACTCACAAGGCCTTTGGATGGTCTGGGGCTGTGCAGTGGAATTGAACCCTTAGCCATGTGGTTGGAAAGTGAACATGGGCATGCCTGCACTTTTATTGCATAATATAAATCCAGTGTATATTAAGGAACATATCAAAAGCAAGGATTTTCAAGTAATGATTTATAAGAAGAATTCAAGATTTCATTTTGAAAATTAATATGTTCTTTATAGTCTTACCGTCTGATTCTGAAGGAGCACGGAATATTAGATGGGAATATGGCAGAGGCTGAAATAAGGCACCAATTGTCTCTCCTTTTGGTCCCTGGTTAAAAGAATGAAGGCAGCGTTAGATGAAACTCTCTCCAGCATAGATTCACAAGATAAAACATTGTTTGTGAATAGGAGCTATTTTAATAGTACTGATAAACCTGATGAGTAAGGTAAACACTGTCAATTTAACTATGTTTAAAAAATAATGACAACTATGTGAATTTGAAAATAAAGTAGCATGTAAGGAAGAAATAACTAATGTATGCAATATAAGAAGGCTCTGTCTTGGAAAACTCCTCCTCCAATAAGAAGGATTAAGAATTATTAGATATAATAAGACTGACCACATGAACAAGATTAACTGGCCTTGTGTTAGTTATGAATTCAATGGTCAAGCATGAAAGAATATACTAAGAAGTAAGTCTAGGACAGATCATGATAAAAGCTACCAAAAAGGCTTCAAATATACTGTAAAGAATTGATCGACCTGGAAAGCAAGAAAGAGACTAATCACATCTTGCACAGTTTCAAGTTTGAACAGGATTTGTCAAAATTCATAAATTAAAGGGCCATAAGTGCTAGAAACTAGCTTATCTTAATGGAGCGAAAAATTATAAACTCCTTCCAGAGAGCTAAATACAAAGTAGTCTGGGGTAGAAACGAAATGTCATTTTCTACAAGTCTTACAAGACTCGTAGATAAAATTCAACTTCAAGTGAACTTATTTGATGCCAACTTCCCAGAAATTATTTCTGTTTTTATGATGCGAATCTCTTTAGTTTTAAATTTTTACTATTTAAATTATCATATTTTTTTCTATCCTAATTTTGTGTAAGAATCTTTTTTTAAGTCATGTTTTAAACTCCCCATTTAATAATCTTTTCCACTATAGGAACAAGGCCTGAAATGAGGCAGGGTTAAGTTGATCACAATGACCCCAATATTTGACTGGTACTTAATTTATTGACCCTGAAAGTTTACCTCAGTGAAATTTGAATTCAGAAGCTAAAGACAAGCGAAATACGACTAAGCATTTTGCCTGATATGCTAACACTTCTGCCAATTCACCACCTCAACTCCCAATTCAACAATGACTTCTAATTTAAGTACAAGGCCAGCAATTTTGAGAGAAAGGGATTCATTGATACTGTTGTTGCCTGCCTGTACCCCAGTACTTCACTGGTACTTTATTTTGTCAACCTCAAAAAAGTAAATAGCCAAGTTGACCATGGCGAGATTTTAACTCACAATGTATAGCTGAAAGAAATTACTACATGGCGTTTTTCCAACACTTACATTTCTATCAGTTAACCACCTTAGACACCAATTTGATAGTGTAAAAATACTTATGTTACTAAATCCCTCCAAATTTTAAATTATTTTTATAATTAATTAAAACACATAGGCAGTGTTGCTATAAATGTGGTCACAAAAAAAGACAGAAATGGAATGCCATTCCAACTAACAGTAACAGCCTTATTTAAAGGTGCAATGCAATGGCAGCTGCAGGATTTGAACTCCTGGTGCTTGTATAACAAGTGCTGATTTTTTGTTTGCACAAAAATACAGTTGTAATTTTTATTAAAAATTATACTTTGCGAAGAAAAGTAGGACAATAAAAGAAATAATAAAAGAAAAATAATAAAAATAAAAATAAAAGAAATTCCAAATAAAAATAATATTTAAATATTTAAAAATAAATACCTTTGTGGCCCATATTGACTGATCCAATGGGTGGAACAGTTTGAAGCAAAATCCATCTTTCTTTGAGGGTCTTTCAATTAAGCGGCAAGTATTTAATAAGATTGTCCCAATCCAATGGCTACTCTGTTAAAGTTAAAATACATAAACATTTCTTAACAAAAAATGTTCATTTTTGTGAGTAACTGATAGCTGTTTACATAATTGTTTAAGTTAAATTCAAAATTCAAAGCATAGACAGTCATATAACTGATAAAATAGGGTTCCCTGCTCCTTTATCTGGAGGGCAGTGTAGAAGCTAGGGATAGATGAGTGGCTGATGAGAGCTGTACAAGCCATGCACAGGGATGCTGTCAGTAAGATGAGAGTCACCAATGAAGGACTTTAGTGTTCAAGTAGGAGTCCACCAGGGATCAGCTTATAGCCCTCCAAACTATAACTGAGGAATTTAAGACTGGTTACCCTTGAGAGCTCTAATTGCTGAATCACTAACAGAACCAGGGAAGAAATTACAGGGATGGAAGCAAAGTCTGGAATCAAAGGGCCTTAGAGAAAATTTAGCAGACCAAAGTCTTTCCTTGATATATAGAAAAGGGGTCAGGAGAAACTCCATATGGTGCACTCAGTGCAAGCTATGGACACATAAGAGGTGCAGCAGATGTGCAGGTAGATTAAACACCAGGAATGAACAAAAAAATAGACCCCATCAAATGTTGCGGGAGGTGGGTTCTTAGAAGTAGTAGACAGTTTCTATCTCTTAGGTGACCAATTGAGGAAAAAGGGGTGGTTGCTCCGAAAGCACAGCTGCTAGAGTAAGAATAGGCTGGGTGAAGTTCAGAGAGCTAGTATCTTTGTTAGTAATGAAAGGCCTCTCTCTCAGAGTGAAAGACATTGTACAATGCCTGTGTATGAACATTTATGCTATATGGGAGTGGGACATGGGCTGTGGCTACTGAGGATATGTGAAGGCTTGAAAGAAATGAAGTCAGTGTGCTGACATGAATGGGTAAATGTCAGTATGCATATACAACAAAGTGTGACTTGAGAGAAAAACTGGGTATACAAGACACCAGATGTAGAATGCAAGAGAGAAGACTGTACTGGAATGACCATGTAATGCATATGAATGAAGAGAGTTGCATCAAGAGGTGCTGATCTCTAATTGTAGAAGGAACATGTGGAAGGGGTGGACCCAGGAAGACGTGGGATGAGTGGTGAGAAAGGATCTACAGACATTGGGACTCACAGAGGGGATGACAGGGGACTGAGACTCCAGGTGGTTTGCTGTGCTTGAGAAAACATGCCAAACTAAGTAAAAGAATGGTTGTCCTTGCATACAGGCTTGTCCCTTGCATCCCTCTCCAGCTGAGCATTCCTAATCTTGCGGGCTTGTGGGTGCTGGTGCCACATAAAAAGCACCTGTATTAGTGCCATGTAAACGCACCTGTGCCAGTGCTGCATAAAAGCATCTAATACACTCTATAAAGTGGTTGGTATTAAGAAGGGCATCCAGCTGTACAAACCACGCAAAAACAGACATGGAACCTGAGCAGCTCTCCAGTTGGCCAGTTCTTGTCAAAGTGTCCAATGGATGTTAAATAACGATGACATCCAAACTGGACATTAAATGATGATGATGTAATTATTGCAGAAAAACTTAATATAAAGCAGTTCTCAGATGACATATGAAGCAAAATTTATTGATACAGGAGAAAAAAACTAGCACAGCCATGTGGCTGGAACCAGTGATAGGGATCAAAATAGTTCAAATGTGCACAGAAGTGTATATCTACACACACACACTTGTATGTGCATGATATTAGATGTATATTTTAAGTATATTCAGTGACTAGAAGAGTATATAAAGTTGGCTGTAATACATGTATATATATATAATATGAGGGGTTTTGGTATCCAGAAGACACAGAAGGCAGGTAAGGTTATGTAAGAGCTATAGAAGGATTGCTGTTAGACTCCCGGTTCAATAGTATATTATCAACTGTAACATCCAACATATATAATTTTATTTTTATTCTCATAATTCTCTTTATACTTCCTATATCTATCCCTTTCCAAAATAACTTCTTATACTGAACCCTACTATTTCTTCCTATTTAGCTCTCTCATATCATCTCTGATGTTGGGATATCTTCGATATCCCTGAAACAGCTCTAAGACTACCTTTCTCTTTATAAATGTCCTAAAAATTTCACACCACTTTGGCTTTGTTGCCTCATTTAACATGTGTGTGAGAGAGAGAGAGAGAGAGAGAGAGAGAGAGAGAGAGAAGAGAGAGAGAGAGAGAGAGAGAGAGAGAGAGAGAGAGAGAGAGAGAGAGAGAGAGTAAAGTGTAAGATCCAGGGATTGAGGTGTGAGAAGTTAGCTTCAAGCAATCTGTAGTAAGTATTAAAGAAAACAACTTTCAGGGACAATAGTGGCTTACTGAGTCAGATGGTTGTGGATTTATTTCATATCGAAATTCGATAAGCTGAGAAAAGTTCTTTTATATTTCATAGTAGGTGACTAGGCTTACAGAGTGTGTGGATAAGAATACAAGAGTTATGGAATGGGGTAGATAAGAAACAAGCTACATACGTTTCATAGCAAGTGGACCTCAGAAGCGGTACATATCCAGGTGAGGTGTATACCACAGGCTACTCTTGGCTTGAAGAGTAGCCTGCGGTATGTAGCCCAGATCTTATCTACTTCATACCATAACTCTTGAATATATATATATATATATATATATATATACCAGAGTAAGCACATAAATGTGAAACAAGGTGGAAAAAATAGTGCTCAAAAGCCAGTGGCAGAGTATCACAAAAACTGTTACTCAGAGTTTCACATTCCCATTCGTCAGATAGTTTTGGTTGAGACACGTTCCTGTTTGTTGGATAGTTTTAGCTGAGATTCTCAGCCAAAACTGTCCAATGAACAGGAATGTGAAACTCAGAGTAACAGTTTTTGTGATGTCTTTGCAGCTTTATTAATAAAGTATGTATACATATATATATATATATATATATATATATATATATATATATATATATATATATATATATATATATATATATATATATAGAGAGAGAGAGAGAGAGAGAGAGAGAGAGAGTGAGAGTGAGTGAGTGAGTGAGTGAGTGAGTGAGTGAGTGAGTGAGTGAGTGAGTGAGTGAGTGAGTGAGTGAGTGAGTGAGTGAGTGAGTGAGTGAGTGAGTGAGTGAGTGAGTGAGTGAGTGAGTGAGTGAGTGAGTGAGTGAGTGAGTGAGTGAGTGAGTGAGTGAGTGAGTGAGTGAGTGAGTGAGTGAGTGAGTGAGTGAGTGAGTGAGTGAGTGAGTGAGTGAGTGAGTGAGTGAGTGAGTGTGTGTGTGTGTGTGTGTGTGTGTGTGTGTGCTTATCTTTAGAAATTCAGAAAATCTCAAATACAGGAGGACAATCGCGAAAACAGCTTTAGAATATTGGATAACGTACCCCTATAGACAGAAAAAAGTGGCCTGGAAAAACAGGTGTAAATATAGTATATATTTCATACACACACACAATCTTAGCTAATTAGGAAAATAATTAGCTCGGATGAGATGCTGTTTGGGTTAGTGCCAGGATAGGGAATCACTAATGTCCTCTTCTTAGCATGACTACTTCAAAAGAAGTTCTTAACTAAAAGCAAGCAACTACATCTAATTTTTGTTGGTCTTCTCCCATCTCTAAATATATCCCCTTACACTCTAATGGAACATTCCCCTCTATCCCCTATGTACTACTTATACCACCCTCCACTGTTCCCTGTGGGTACATCTCCAACACCATCTATTTCTTTCTCTCTCTCTCTCTCTCTCTCTCACACACACACAGAGTCTCTCTATCTTTCTAACACTCTCCCACTTTCCTTCTCCATCCTTGCCCTACTGGAGTCAAGTATCTCCTTTATAGTAAGAAACTATCCCTGTCTCTCTATCACACTCTAACCTCTCACCTGGCACACAACCACTTCCCTTGGTTCCACTCCCTCACTCACCTAAGAGTGTTCTGTAAGTTACTTGGCAACCCCACTGGTGCTGGTACCATGTAAAAGCCACCCGTGCTGGTGCCACATCAAAAACACATGCACTGGAGCCACATAAAAGGCATCCATGCTAGTTCCACTTAAAAAGCATCTGTGCTGGTGCCACATAAAATGTATCCGTACTAGTGTCATGTAAAAAGCACCCAGTACACTCTGGTAAGTAGTTGATGTTAGGAAGTGCATCCAGCCATAGAAACCAAGCCAAAAGAGACATTTGGAGCCCGGTGCAGCTCACCAGCTTCTATTAAACCATCCGACTCATGCCAGTATGGAAAATAGACATTAAAGAGTAATGATGATGATGGTGAAGTGGAGAAAGCTTTTGACTTTATACAGCAGTGGTCACTAAAAGGTCAGTGTGTAAATGAACGACTCATGAGAGTTGTGTAAGCCAAGTACAATGGGACTGTTAAAGTGACAGCTACCACAAGGAATTTAACATACAGGTCTATGTTCCACAAGGTTCATATTTTGGCTTCACTCCTCCTGTTTATTATAGTTCTCCAGGTTATAAGAGGTGTTCAAGACTGGCTGTTCAGAGGAACCTTTGTATACCAACAACCAAGTCCTCACAGTCAAATTACCATTTATTTTTCCAACCAGAGGCTGGTAAATGTAGAAGGTAATTAGAAGAAAAGTTTCAGCCATGGAAACAAAGCAACAAATCAAGTAGAATCAAATAAAATCTTTACTGCCACATCATCTCTTAATTTCCATTTTCCATGTTGGCATGGAGACGATTTAACAGAAGCTGGCAAGTCAAAAGACTATGCCAAGCTCCTTGCCATGTGGGAAGAAAAGGATTTTGTATGTAACAGATACAAAGAGGTAGCTAACAGTAAGATCACCCATGAACTGAGTTGTCAGAGAAGTCAAGAAGGTTCCCTATAAAAGTAGCTGAAAGATAGAGTTAGCCAAGTGACCTAATCAGAAGTAAAGGTCAGTGTTCTGAAAGTATAGTAGCCAGAGTAAGAATGGGATGTGAAAAGTTCAGGAATCTGTTATTGCTGCTGGAAATGAAAGGACTCTGAGTGAAATGCATACTGTATGATGCTTACATACAAAGTGTGATAGAGTATGGCAGTGAAACATGAGAACTAAATGTACAGATGTGTGAAGGCTGGAAAGACAAGAAGTGAGCATGCACCACCAGATGTCATTTTGCATGAACAATGGAGAACAGACGAACTGAAAGAAAAACTGGGTAGAAGAGAAATCTGTTGCTGTGTGCAAGGATAATTAGGCCTCTCATCTGAACAAGATAAGAGAATGTAAAAGGCATTTGGTTGCTTTAAACGATACTTTAGTAGTTGTTGTGTAACTCCAGGTCAGCTATGATGAAGTAGACTTATGGCACATAAATAATCAGCTGAATGACAAAGTACAACCTACAAACTTGTTGTTCAAGATATACTATGCCTTTGTCTTTACTAAGAATTATAACTGCACACTCTGAATAGCAATTATGAACCATATGGGATGCAGCGTAACAGTCTGAAAATGTATTCTCTCCACTGTGCCTCTAGATTCCAGTAGTGGCCACAGCATAGACAAAAAGTGGACTGCAGAGCACTGCAATTACTTTTCCTCAGCAATTATCAATAATGGTCTGCTAATTACAAGTAGAATTTATGGAAAGAATAAGCTGTGAAGATTTGAAAAGAAAATGAAGCACTGAGTAATAATTATGACAATTAAAATAATCAGGAAAATGAATAAAATTATGATAAGCATTATTTGGACATCTTCTAATGCACATGAGACAATTATTAAAAATAAATCTTAAAATTAGAGTTTTATCTTTTACTTGCTTCGGTCATCAAATTGCAGCCAAGCTGGGGCACTGCCTTGAAGAATTTTAGTTGAACAAATTTACCCTAGTACCTTTTTCTTTTTAAAGCCTGGTACTTATTTTATTGGCCTCTTTTGCCGAACGGCTAAGTTATGGGATGTAAACACACCAACACTGGTTGTCAAGCAGTGGTGGGGGACAAAACACACACATACATATATACAACAAGCTTTTTTCAGTTTGTGTCTACCAAATCCCCTCACAAGGCTTTGGTCCACCTGAGGCTATAGTAGGAGAGACTTGCCCAAGGTGTTATGCTGTGGGACTAGAACCCAAGACTATGTGGTTGAGAAGCAAACTTCTCACTACACAGTCACATTGCCAGACTTCTTCAGATATATGTGGTGATACACAGCTGAAGAACACTATGCATTGCATGCAAAAATAAAAATTTCGGTGGAACAATGGTGAAAATGGTCAGGGATATTTTCAGAAAGAAACAGAAATATAATCCAATTACCTTCTGTTTTTCACTTTTGTAAAGTATCAGCAAGCCAGGTTTTAACACACACCATAGCTTAGTCCAACTTTTCAGAGACCCTCGGATTTTCAACCAATCTGCGAGAATGATGACAGAGGGATCACTCAAGGTGGTTAGTAATTCACGAGCAACTTGTTTCTTTTGGCTGCGATAATTTTTTTTCTGCATCTGTTATAAAATACAACAAAATATTAATAGATACTTTTTTCATTAAAATGCTTCTTTCTTAAAAATCATGTATATATATATATATATATTTACTTTATCTCTCACACACATTTTCTTTACCTTGTCCATTTGCAAAAACATTTTCTTCCTAGTTCAAAATTTCTTAATATTCATTGTGTAAAAACCAGTGAGTTGGTGGTACATGCCATACAAGTCAATTCTGTAGCCCAAAGGGAGCCATTGCACTTTACTTATTTTGTGTTTGTACCTCAATTAATAGGTGAGGAAGGGACAGTATCTAGTTTGGTACTACATGAAGATGAAATACCCCATCATCTTAAGACAGAATCATTGGATAATGTAATCCAAATATGATCATGGCATGAATACTTTTGATTATACATCTGCTCAGTCAAAGCTGGTACTAAACAACACGATACTATATGATGCACTTTTCATTTCAAGCTTGTATTGATGATGTCATAATGTCTTACACTTGCATGGATACCATTTAGAAATAATTATGGTTCTCCATAGATATGGTATCAGTTCGATTTAAAAAGGAAATTTTGAAGTTAAAACTGAAAACTCACAAAGACACTCTACATTTTTTTTTTTTATTAAATATTTCTAAAACTACATTAACACTTTTGTTACTAAATTTCTGTTGAAATATGCTGCTTTAGTTTCAAATACTTTTGAAAATAATGAAGAATTGAGTAAAATAGCTGTGTTTATTAAACCTTTTGATACCAACTCATCTGAAACTGCCCTTGGTTCAATGACACGAACATCCTGCCAAAGTGATCAAGATCAAAGCCTTTCACCAAAATTTTATGCTATATTCCAAACACCATCTTAATTATAACCAGAATTATTTTACAAAATTCTTAATTATTTTAAAAATTAATTGTAACAAAGGCAGTGTATTTCAATAGAAATATGGTATCAAAAGTGTTAAAACAGTTTATGGAACATAGTGTTTTGATAGAAGTTTTTAATTTAAGATTACTTTAAAACAGGAAGTTTATATTATAGAACCAGTGATACTCTCAGGCAGGTTGTATCAAAAGGGTTAAGCTTTAGATGATGAGTAAAGCTGACCTAACAGCCCAGCATTTTTATGCTAGAAAGATAAAGGCACCAATATCTTGAATAATTAATATACTTTTTGTCTGTTGAGAATCAGATAAACAGTATAGAATTTTAAATTAACAGATTGTTATTTTGTATTCTGCAAAAAAAAAAAAAAAAAAAAAGAATCTTCAATGTAGAAGCATAAGTAAGATAAATAAGCAAATGGGCATAGCATGTAAAAAAATTTTCATTTCTAGATCAGTTTTGCACTATTTAGAATTGTTCTATAAATTTGGACATTTATATGTATTTTTGAAGTTATTCTCAAGGCAAGAACCCTCTTCTGTGAAGTATAAGTAATAGCTACTTTTCAGTCATATAGATATATTACTCTTTAACTCTTTTACTTGTTTCAGTCATTTGACTGCGGCCATGCTAGAGCACCACCTTTAGTCGAGCAAATCGACCCCAGGACTTATTCTTTGTAAGCCTAGTACTTATTCTAGCGGTGTATTTTGCTGAACTGCTAGGTTACGGGGACGAAAACACACCAGCATCGGTTGTCAAGCGATGTTGTGGGTGGGTGGGGGGACAAACACAGACACACATATATATATATATATAGACGACAGGCTTCTTTCAGTTTCCGTCTACCAAATCCACTCACAAGGCTTTGATCGGCCCGAGGCTATAGTAGAAGACACTTGCCCAAGGTGCCATGCAGTGGGACTGAAACCGGAACCATGTGGTTCGTAAGCAAGCTACTTACCACACAACCACTTCTGTGCCTATAATAATTATAATGAACTTATTGTATACTGTACTCAGGTGCACTGCAACTCCTCATAAAAATCAAAACTGAATGAACAGTACGTAGAATATGTACAGGGTGTACTGTTGGTGAATTTCAGGAAGCATGTAAGTTTTGAAGGATGTAGTGTCTTGACAGATAACAACTGATGCAGGTAGTTTACCCCATGTTTCAGCAACTCTGAGCGTAAAAAAAAATGCTTCTGAAAGTCATGGGTGTTGTGATGTCCTTGTTTACTTCAATCTAACAGTACAATGTTTAAACCCATTATTTATGTAATCTGCACCCATTTAAGTCATCCATCAAATGGAATGCTTATTTGTTCACTTTGTTTTGAATTAACCATGCTATATATCTCATAGCTTTGAGATTTCGATGATGTGAGTACATATTTTTAGAGTGACATTGTAGGGTAGGTGTGAGACATTGGATCTAGCTGGTCTGAACATAAAACAGTTGGAACATTTAGGCTGGATATGGCTGGTTTAAAGGTTAAAGGGTTAAAGGGCTAATCTCTTGTTTATGTCACCTATTATGTATCATCATTAAGTATACAGCTGCTTTTCCATGCTAGTGTGGGTAAGAAATAGTAATAACAACATGGCTAAGAAACGTCAAGTCTTCCAACAGTAATAATAACTCTTTCTACTATAGGCACAATGCCTGAAATTTGGGGGAGGAGATATATTAATTACATCAACCCCAATACTCAACTGGTAGTTATTTTATTGACCCTGAAAGGGTGAAAGGTAAAGTTGACCTTAGAACATAAAGACGGACGAAATGCTGCTAAACATTTTGCCCAGTGTGTTAATGATTCTGTCAGCTTACCGCTTTAACAATAACAATAAAAATGGTTTAAAATTTTGGCACAGGGCCAGTAATTTCAGAGAGTGATAAGTCAGTAAAATCAACCCCAGTGCACAACTGGTACTTATTTTATTGACCTCGAAAGGATGAAAGGCAAAGTCGACCTCAGCAGGATTTGAACTCAGCACATAAAGTCGGACAAAATGCTGTTCAGCATTGTGACCGGCTTTCTAACGATTCTGCCAGTTTATTGCTTTAACAACAATAATAATAATAATAATAATTTATAACAAACGCATAAGGCCACAAATATTGGTAGAAGACTATTAAAGATTTAACCATTAACTGACTACAGTACTTGACTGCTGCTTATTTTATTGATTCTGATAGAATGAAAGACAGAAACAATCTCAGCAGGATTTGAACTCAGAAACACTAAGTGATACAATTAAATATCACAGAATATTTTGTGTGCTACAATTAAATATTACAGAGTATTTTTTGTGATGCACTACTGATTTTTGCAGAGTTCTTAACCCTTTAGCATTCAGGATTACTCTGTTAAATATAATGCTAATTATTTTGAATTAAGCACATATTATTTCATAGCTTTGAGATCCTGTTGATGTGATTAGTTTTTTTTTTTTAGAATGACATTGTAGGGTAGGTGTAAGAGGCTGGATCTGGTTGGTTTGATCATAAAACAGGTAGAATATTTTGGCTGGATATGATTGGTTTAAATGCAAAAGAGTTAAACAACATAGCGATGCTTTCTATACAATAAAGAATATTAGTGCTTTAAAAAATAAATTGAGTGCATTGGTCAAAACTGACGAGTCATTTCTATACAGCCATCTGAAATAAATTGTTGTTTATTGACATTGCTAAAAGACTAAAATTGTTCATTACCTTGAGTGATTCCCTCTTGGATTGCTTAGAGCCCATGTTACTTTTCTCTGCCATTGGACTGTACAACTTGCTTTCAGACTAGCAGAGGGAAAACAGATTGAAAACATTTAGTAAAATTATCTGAAACAAGAGAAATTAATTGTCTGAATCAGAGTAGGCATATATAACTAATTCAAGGATAAAATATTTAGGAACAGTATATAATCAACTTGACCAATTAACCAACCATACTTGCATAACTTACAATGAAATTAGTGTGGAAATGAATTCAATGAATTCAAGCTTATATACTATTTTGCAGGCAGTGAAACCAAGAAACAAAGAGACAGGTAATTATTATTATTATTATTACTGCAAACACCAAAATGCTTTTAATTTAATATGCTTGTTTAAGCATGAATTGAATAGTAATGCAAATTCAAATATCTTAATAAATTATTACAACAGTTTCTACAAATGTAACCTTGATGTAAAAGTGTAATTATTTCCAGTAAACTTGACACAGACAATTGAGACTGGTTGTTTACCCTGATGCCTGTGTTAAGGCTTGAACTCATGACATTTGTGCAAGGAGTTCAACTCTTACTCCTTTATATTGTCTCTACATTTCCCCTCACCGTCATTTTTAAGGTACATTCAACAATGTTATCAATGTTGCAGTGACCCTTCATAACACTGAACAATATTTAATTTATAAACAGTATACAATAATCACTAACAAGAGACATAACAAAAAACAAAAGTAAAATAAAACTAAATACATAAATAAGTGGACAATATTCAACAATTGACAAGATCAGAACAACAATATTTAACATAGTTAACATACAATTTTCTGTGTCATTTTCACTAATGATAAAATTCCATTACTTTTGCTCTTTCATTTGAAGAAAGGGATTCATTGGCCCCATCATGATCTTCATCAGCTCCACCTTTAATAAGATAAAGAAAAGAAAAAAAGAGTAGAATCAAGAACCAAAGGAAACTTGATGGTCTGGTGTTGACAATCAATCAACACTTATAGAAGAGTTTGATAAGATCAGCTACCAGCAGAAGTGAAAAATGTTTCAATTCTACTCTTTACAGTAGATAAACTTATTTATTTGCTACAAATAAAGAGAGTAATAATTTAACAGCAGAAGTTTCTTAATCCTTTAACTGTGGAATTAAATTTCAGTCATCTGAGTAATGGTATTAAATATCAACCAAAAAACAGACTTGGTATTTCCTGCAAGTCATGTTCTCACAATAAACTTGACAAGTCTCAACAAGAAATAGTCCCAAAAATGGCATACCACAACAAAAGAGAGGTTGCTATATAAAACTGTTTTCTGCAGTTAAGGGTGAGGAAATTTTGAGTGGATATTTCTAATTTCCACAGTAAAGGATTTAAATAGCAGACCTGCCAAGCCAAATGAAATTGTAACCGTGGCTGATGCCAGTGTCACATAACTGGTATCCATGACAGAGGCACCTTTCAAGTGTTGAGCCTCATAGAGGCAATGTGGCCGATGCTGGTGTCACATAACTAGCACCCATGCTAGTGGCATGTAAGAAGCACCTTTCAAGAATTGGGCTTCACGGAGGCAATAACAAGCGACCGAGACCTTTGGCAATATGCTGTGCTTGAAAAGACTCATCAAGTCAAGTGAAATCGTAGTCATGGCAGATATTGGTGTGCCGGTGGCACATAAAAGCACCCATTACACTCTCGGAGTGGTTAGCATTAGGAAGGGCATCCAGCTGTAGAAACCATGCCAAATCAGACTGGAGTCTGGTGCAACCCCTCAGCCTACCAGGCCTGGTCAAACCACCCAACCCATGCCAGCATGGACAATGGACATTAAATGATGATGATGATTCTTAAACAATAACAGTAGTATTTTCTTAAAGCTTTAGGTAGAAGATAGAAACAATTGACAACCTATATTACTGATACTTATACCCATCCCACAACTTCTCTTGGATGTCACCTCCCTGCCCCTTCCCAACATGGGTTCAGCAGAGACATGGAAGATAATGAACCCAGATACCTGAAAGCAAGCAATATAATAATGAGTTCTCTTGGTCACTGTCCATGAGTTGCTAGGTTTTATTTCTCCTGTTTGGTGGTTAAGAAGCTTGCTTTGTAACTATGTTGTTATGGGTTCAGTCCCACTGTGCAGCACCATGAGCAAGTACCCTCTTCTATAGCCCCAGGCTGACCAATGCCTTGTGTGTGTGTGTGTGTCCTTGTGGTTGTTTGTCCCAATCACCACTTGACAACCAATGTTGATTTGTTTACATCCCCATAACTGTTTGGCAGAAGAGACTGATAGACTAAATACCAGACTTTAAAAAAAAAAAAATTAGTACTGGGGACAATTTGTTCAACTATACTCTTCAAGGTGGTGTCCCAACATAGTCACAGTCCAAAGACTGAAACAAGTAAAAGATAAAAGGTGTGTGTGTGTGTGTGTGTGTGTGCGCACACACATGTGTATACACACATATTATTGATTGAATTGACTTTAGTTACTTATTAATTCTGGCAGAATTTCAACCCAGAACAATTAATTATCAAATCAGAAAACCCAAACCATCAACCATCTCAACCAGTACATTGTTATTATTATCGGGTAGGCAAAGCAGTTTTCCCTTGCCTGGTGGCTGTGGCAAAAGAAGTTCTTTGGTGGACAAAGCTGAAAGGCACGAGCGCAGATACATTCCTCTTTGGTAGAGCTCTCATTGACTTTTTCAAGTTTCACTTTAAAAGGAAATTGAGAGTGGAGAGGAAAGTGCTGTCCTTGATTGAGTTTATTGGAAGGTGGGTGAAAGTTGAGAAAATGGCAAGAGTGTATGGTACCTCTCTAAGTGTAGACCTGTGAGTTGGAGAGAAGGAATTGGGGAGGGCATTTGCACCTAGAGTTTCAGGGAAATCTCTGACAGTGTGGTTTCTCAATGATCTCTAGAGGCATCCCTGTATCAGGAAAGCCACATCTCTATCATCTTCCCCATCCACTCCCCTTTTTTTTAATTTTTTATCTTTGTATACTATGCATATCTCCCTTCCTTTCCAGTGTATACCCTGTGTTCTTTATTTAATTTTTTTAACATTTCATTATTATATTTAAACCCCCACACTTTATGTCTGTCTCTGTATTGTCCTCATCCTTTGCCCTTGTGGCAAATAAATGAATCTATTATTATTATTATTATTATTATTATTAATAGTAGTAGTAGTAGTAGTAGTAGTAGTAGCAGCAGCAGCAGCAGTAGTGGTAGTAGTAACAGCAGCAGCAGCGGTGGCAATGGTAGTAGTTATGGTAGTAGCAAATTCTTTTAATTCAGCTCAAAGCAGATTCTAGGTCCCAGTATGTTAATGAAATTTATTTTTCTCAATCCCAGAAGATTAGTTAAAGTATAATTGGCACAGGAAGAATATGAACTACAAAGAGTAAATGGGTGAAACAAAGCCCACAAATCCCAATAAACTTATATTAGAGAGTATGTGGTGAAATAAATAAAGTGCATGGTACTGCTATCCTGCTTGTTACTGATTCAAGATGGATGAAAGATGAAGCTCATTCCACCAGTATATGAACTCAGCACACAGAGAGTCAAAACTAAATATTCTAAGCAGGGCTGTCTTAACAGCATTGTAGGCCCCTAGGAAAATCAATGCACTGGGCCCTATAGTATTTACTTAATGCTAAATTTTTTGAAATTTCAATTTTGAATTTAATTTTAATTATATGAAGGAGTGAAATGTACAATTTCCTTCAGTCAGACCACCTTGTGGTCCCAGTAAACAGAATGGAAAGGGTACTGTCCCAGAGGTTGGAGAGGAAAGTGTGCTGAAACAACCACTCTGACTCGCAGTGCTTGCACTTGCAGACAGCCATTTCTGCCCCAAGATGGCTGTGAGAAGGGATATGGTCTGGGATAGATTGGGGGCAAGAATGCCAGGTCTCCACTGCCACAGGCTTGACCATGAGCAGCTGACAGTTTGCTTTTCTCAGCCTGACCAGCAGCAGAGCCTGGGATGGTAGCAGACAGTAAGTCACAGTTTACAAAGATCAGAATAGGATCCTTTGATCTGTGAGGCCCCTGTGCAAGTGGTAGTGGTGGCGGTGGTAGTAGTAGCAGTAGTAGTGTTGATTTCTAACTTTAGCACAAAAACACAAGTTAGTCAAGATAAAATAGGCCAAATAAATTGATCTCAGTGCATCACTGATACTTAATTCATTAACCTTGGAGATATGGAAAGCCAAGTCAGTCCTGGCAAAATTAGAACTCGGTAAATGAAGGAAGGAAATTAAATAATGTGTAGCACTTAACCCGTTGACCTGTATATAAAAAAAAAGAAAAGAAAAAGTATTGATTATAAAATAATTTCCATCTTATTGCTGTTCATGTTTTAAAACATCCACTTTCACATACAGATATTCTGTAAAAACACAGTATGGCTATTTTTAACATAGTCCCTC
Organism: Octopus bimaculoides; assembly: GCF_046866305.1. Lineage (NCBI taxonomy): Eukaryota > Metazoa > Mollusca > Cephalopoda > Octopoda > Octopodidae > Octopus > Octopus bimaculoides. The sequence continues at coordinate 81,647,821 of NC_142933.1, forward strand.
TCCTGTAGCGAGCTGTCACTGAATAACATGAGTGTTCTATTTTAACCACAACTGTTTTTAAAATTATGTTGTGTCTACAAATTTTGCTGCAAAGTTTGATTTACTATAAACATCTCTTTAATACATCTGTATACACCATATATTTTGGGATCAGCAGTAAACATTGTGTAAGAACATAACTCGAATGTTGTAAACAGAATGTAACAAAAAGCGATAACAAGTGCAATAAAATTGACTTAAATGACTGAGTGAGTTGCTTAAGTAGGTCCAGTGTTTATCAAAATAATTCATTGACCACTATAAATGCCATTAAATGCACTGAAACTTCTCTATATGCAATTAAAACTTACATTTATAGGATATAAAAGAAAACTATATTGATATGTAAGATTTATCCATATGTCCTACAAAGACTATTCAGAAAAAAAAAAAAAAAAAAAAAATAGTTTGTAATAAAATGTCAACAAGAGACTAACAATCAATATTCTAACAATTAGCAAAATAAGAAAAATTACTTAATGCCATATGATTGACATCTGTGTTATTTTACTGCTGCTGTCACTGTTATCATTGCAACTATTTTGAGAATTGAAATAACCAATGTTTTTTTGGTGGTGTGTGGAGTTGTGATGAAAAACAGTAAACACGAATCAATCACTTTAAATCGTTAAAGCATTCAACTTCAGTATGACCAAGAACAAACAGGGTATGTCTGTATTTATTTCAAATGGCTGTCTACTAGTCTTCAACTTATAATGCATAAAGAACAGAAGTAGCAATTTGTAACATTCAAGTGCCCTTTAAAGGTTTAGCCTTTCCAGTTGCTTCTTAACCCTGACTTTGGGTCACTGTATAGCGATCACAAGCAGACTACAGCCTGCACAAGTTCCTGAATGCCACACCAAATGAAAAATTGCCTCAAATTTTTTTTAGTAGTGTAGACCACCTGACAATGAGTCATGTTTCATGCAACCTACTTCTCAAGAAAAGTTACCCATCCTGCTGTATAGTGTTAAAATGAGAAACAAAAATGAATTCCTTTCAATTCCAACTATTACTAAGTTCAATGTGCTCTCTTTCAGTTGCCTTGTTCAACTTCCCAGTTCAGATTCACTGAATTCTCAGCCTTAGTAATAATATATAAATAATACTGCCTCTATCAATTCAATTTATTTTTTGAGCCCACTGGACTTTAGTAACACCAGCGCCTGTTTTGGCTCTGTATTTCTATGTATATCACTAGCGAGGCAGTTACTGCTATTTCCAACCACTTAATGTCTATCATTGAAAAAGGGAAATCAGGCTGAAATTGCATGATCTGGTAGTCTCAGGGGCAGAAGTAGTGGTGATTGTCTGCCACTGACAATAGCTAAGATGTGCTTTTATGCACCATATAACCATATGAGAGTTTTCCCTCTAGGTAAATATTGTAGTATATGTGTGTGTTCAAACACAACAGCCACTTCTAGGTGGTGGTTATTTTACCTTTGGGTATTAATACTGCCTCTATCATTATTTATTTATGTGTGTGTGTGTGTGTGTGTGTGTGTGTGTGTGTGTGTGTGTCTTTCCTTTCCTGAGCGTCCAATAACACTATCCGTATCACGTCCTCACTTTGTTGTTTTTTTGTTATTGTTTTTTTGAACCTATATATATATATATATATATATATATATATATATATATATATATATAAAAATCAACATTATTTTAATGTCTGCCTTCCATGCTGCATAGATTGGACAGTTTGATAGGAGCCAGCCAAATAGAAGACTACACCAGGCTACTGTCTGTTTTGGCAAGGTTTTTATGGCTGGATGCCCTTCCTAACACCAACCATCCTGCAGAGTTGACAGAGTGCTTTTTACAGTGTAACCCATGTGACAATATGACTGGATCACATGACACAGTGAATATGTCAAAACTTCCCACAATAGGAATGTTGTAAGCTGGGCTTATCGTAGAAGCCATCTGTACCAATAAAGTTTGATGCACTAATTTTATCCCCAGACAACAGAATATAACTCCTTGACATTGTACCCCACTGTTATAAACAGTTTTCAAGTTCCTGAAAAGCAATAAATCCATTCCCAAACTGCAAAAAGTTCTGACAACTGGTCATATTTCATTTAAGTATTTCCCTTCCTTGGTGATCAGCTGCTTTCAGGAATGCCACATTCTGTTGACATTCAATAGGATAGTTGGTACACAAACTAGTTAATAATCAATATATATATATACACATAGAATATAAAAAAGTCACTGTGCAATATGTTACATTTTTTTGTGGGGTGCAACCTCAAGGGTTGCTTTGTGCAGCACACAGTCTAGCTATGCCACTAGTGATATTAACCTGAGGATTTTTTTGAAAGTACACAGCAATCAAGTGAAAAGTGTCAGAATAACACACCGTTGACAGAATATAACTGTTTCAATTTTTGGCATAAGGCCAGTAGTTTTAGGGGAGGGGGTAAGTCAATTACCCCAGCCTCAGTGCTCACTGGTACTTATTTTATTGATAGAATACTGCTACTACCAAAAAGACATGTCCATCTCAGCCCATGGTAACTACAGGGTATTTGGACTAAATTTGACAATTTTTTGTGTCTTCATTGTTTTTGAGGAACAGCTTGATATATAGGCGATCACAGGTAAGTTCACTCACCACCATCAATTCACCGCAGGAAAAGTTCACTGCCATCAATTCACTGTGAAGAAAATTCACCATAGGGAAAGTTCACAAGGAAAATTCACTGGGAAAATATATCCATAGTATCTCACCATTAATAGTTTAAAACTATTTAAATGAAAAAAAAAATTGTGAATTGATGGTGGCGAACTTACCAGACATGATATAAGTGACCAATCAACAGTGTTGGAGATCATAAAGATTCAAAGTTGTAGTTGAGAAAAACTTAGCTGACATGAAAGACATGGAAATATCAGAAATTCTAAACATATACTTGGGTTTTTGTCAAAATATCAGTGGGTAAATACATGATCTGGTAAAGCTTGAGTCAGGAGTGGAATATGAGACAGTTGTTGAAATATGACAGTTCATTTCATAATTATTTTACGGGACTGATTTGAAATAAAATTTCACTTCAAACATGATGAAAAGGAAGTAATACAGTAATGATATCAAATATTTTTCTGATACTTAGGAAAGTAAGTCTAATTCCTTTTATGTTTTACCTTTCACTTATGTCAATCATTGGACTGCAGCCATGAACAGACACTGCCTTGAAGGGTTTAGTCAAATAAATTGATCCCAGTACTTATTTTTTTAAGCCTGGTACTTATTCTATCAGTCTCTCTTTACCAAATTGCTAAGTTACAGAGATGAAAACAAACCAACATCGATCATCAAGTGATGGAAGTGGGGACAAGTACAAAGACACACCCAAACACATATGATGGCCTTCTTTTAGTACCAAATCCATTTACAAGGCTTTGGTTGGCCCAAGGCTATCATAGAAGACACTTGTTCAAGGGTGCCACCCAGTGGGACTAAACCCGAAACCATGTGGTTGGGAAGCAAACTCTGTTTCACTGCTTCTTTTTGTCTTGTTCTGAGGCATTCATTTTCTTAAAGTTTCCAATCTTATAAAGTTATACAGAAAAAAATTATCTTGGCAACAACATTCCACTAGTGTAGCTTTCTGTCTGAACAGAGCCATATAGAGAGGATGAGACTCCTCTTCCATTTAAGCAAGATCAATACATGCAATTATGCTGTAAGTATGGTCAAAAACAAAAATTGCAATCTTCACCTTCAGGAAATGGATGCAAATATGACATTTGAAAAGTTATGGACATGCAAAGAGAAATATTTCTAGAAACATTAAAACAATTTTAAATGTAACTTGAAAGAAGAACAAAGTAAAGATAGTTCAATTAGAAATTTTAAAGGTTTATAAATGTACAAAATATATATTTGTTTTAGTGCAGGTGTGGCTGTACTGTTAACATTCTTGCTTCCCACTACAAGACACCTTGGGCAAATGCCTTTTATTAGGGTCCTTGTAAATGGATTTGGTATACGGAAACTGAAAGAAGCAAACTGTGTGTGTGTGTGTGAGAGAGTGTATATATATATATATATATATATATATATATATATATATATATATATATATATATATATATATATATATATAATTTCAATACAGAGCAAATAATTCATGAGAAAAAAATAATTCAAGAAAAAATAATCTGTGATGGTATTATTCACTGTTATTATCTAGTGTAACAATTCAAAAATGATAATAACAGAATCAATAATATAGGTAATTGCAGGCCCCAAAAAGACATTAAATAGCTGAAGGATTAAAATTAATCAAAGGACATACTAAGTATGTCTACATGCTGGAAATAACAGTCAAAACTCTTATTCAAATTGCCAAAATACACTGATAATCATCATCATCGTTTAACGTCCGCTTTCCAAGCTAGCATGGGTTGGACGATTTGACTGAGGACTGGTGGACCAGGTGGCTACACCAGGCTCCAATCTGATTTGGCAGAGTTTCTACAGCTGGATGCCCTTCCTAACGCCAACCACTCTGAGAGTGTAGTGGGTGCTTTTACGTGCCACCAGCACGAAGGCCAGTCAGGCGGTACTGGCAACAGCCACGCTCGAAATGGTGTTATTTTACGTGCCACCTGCACAGGAGCTAGTCCAGCGGTACTGGCAACGATCTCGCTCGACTGTCTTTTCACGTGCCACTGGCACAAGTGCCAGGAAGGCGACGATCACACTCAAATAGTGCTATTTACATGTCACCGGCACGGAAGCCAGACAGCTGGTGCTCTGGCATTGTTTGACTAAAACTCTTTGAGGTGGTTCTTCAGCATGGCTACAGTCAAATGACTGAAACAAGTAAAAGATAAAAGATAAACAATAGTTTTATAGCAATTTTCAGTAACAGGTTTTGTGAAGATAAGAAGGAACAGGTGTAATATTTAGAAGTAGCATACATCAGTATACATCCCAGAAAATAGGTGTCATTAAAATATACTGTATGAACATAGTCACCAATGAATTACAAACATTCTTAGGCCACTGCCATAAAAATAACTACAGATAATAACTACAGAAATCAACTGTCCGAAGGCACACGAGTTAAGACAATCACCCAATGTACATTCAAGTATTTGAACTCACTTGGACCGGTTTCTGCACCGGCAAAATAGCCTCAGCTTCCTCAGCATGCGTTACCATGAAAGGGACCCCCAACCTGTGTGTTGAAGTCTGCACTGCAACTAATTCGTTTTGTGTTGAAATCATGGCAGCCATGATTTTGGTGCAAAACAAATCAGTTGCAGCAAGGACTTCAACACGACAGGTTGGGGCTCATTAGTTTTTTGCAGGGGAATGGATGCGTTTTTATGATATCAATAAAAAAAATGTATCTGTTCCATTAGTTAAGTTCACGTTTTTCAGGGTTTAGTCAGACCACTGTTGACTTCCGACATTTTTTCGCTTTTATGCTCCATCATCTCTATTGTTTTATTTCTTAGTTTTATAAAAATATATTGTTGTAACGAGAAACAGTAGCTGAGAATCAATTATTTTTATTCAGCTAAAACATACAACTTCAGTATAACCAAACACAAAGAGTACACATTTGTATTCATTGCAAATGGCTGACTGCCAGTTTTTAACCGAGGTATCTGAACCTGAGTACAATTTGAAACAACCGAGTGAGCTATATTCATCAATTTATTCTATTTTTAAAATTCTTCTTTCTTTCTTCCAACAAGTCAATAATCAGCCTCTGGTATCTTACATGACAACCACTATACTGCTTCTTATGGAATTTTCATTGAAAAATAGAAAAGTGATTTTTAATTGCCTTCCTTAAGGTATTTTTTTTATGAGAGGGAAAGAGAGAGAAAAGTTGATCACCCCACCATTGGTACTTTATCAACCCCAAAGGGGCAAATTTGACCTCAGGAGGATTTGAACTAAGCACAGCAAGTCAGAATTAATAATACTGGTATTTCCCAGTGATGAATTGATGATGGTGAAGTTACCTGTGCTGATGGCTCTAATAACCACCTGGTATTTGATGGCTCTAACAACGATGCTAATTTGCTACAATATTTCAAAGAAGGCCTTTTCATCATCATCATCATCATTTAGCATCTGTTTTTCATGCTGGCATGGGTTAGACAGTTTGACAAGGACTCATAAACTGGAGAGCTGTACCAGGTTCCAGTCTGATTTGGCTTGGTTTCTATGGCTGGATGCCCTTCCTAAACCCAATTCACTTGGTTTGCTGTGTCTTCTCAAGCACAGCAAGTATCCAAATTTAATCAAAACAATATCAAGTAATTAAAAAATACAACAAAAGCAAAATGAAGCATATACATACCATGTCCGTTATGGTTAGGTTTTACCTCATGTACTGGAGTTCCCTTTGGAACATTACCGCTACGATCTTTGGAAACATTGGTTAATCCTTCTGACAAGCTGTAAGTTCGTGGCATTATATTTAGCCATAAATGATTCAAAACTTTCACTTTATTTCTAGAAAAAAAAAAGAAAGATAATGAAGAAATTATTATTTCTTAATTTCAATGACTAAAATAACAAGTACCTGAAACAAATTAATAAATAACAAACTCAAACATATTTCATATGATAGCAAAAAGCAGTGGAAATATTACACAAGAGAAGCTAATTAACCTTTCTGACACCAACCTACTTGACATCATTAGTTCTGACACAAAACAACTGGTTTCCAACTGTTCTTATTTACATCAAAACTTTCTAGCATAAGTTGCATTAATTGGCATGTTCAGTTGGGTGTTTCATTAAATTCCCCATTTGGTCCAGTCCTTGTTCATGTGCAGTAAATTCACCACCATCAATTCATCACATGGAAAGTTCACAGTCATCAATTCACCACAGGTTAAGTTTGCCGCCATCAAGTCACCACAGGAAAAGTTTGCTGTCATCAATTCACCACAGGGAAAGTTCACTGCCATCAGTTCCACCACAGGGAAAGTTGACCGTCATCAATTCACTGTAGTGAAAGTTCACCATCATAAATTCATTATAGTGAAAGTTTACCATCATCAATTCACCGTTTTTATTTTTTCAATAAAATAGTTTCTTAACTATTAATAGTGAGATACTATGAATATATTTTCTTGGTAAACTTTCCTCGTGGTGAATCTTCCTCACGGTGATCTTTCTTCACGGTGAATTGATGGCAGTAAACTTCCTCTGCGGTGAATTAATGAAGGTGAAGTTCTCCTGCAGTGAATTGATGGCAGTAATTGTCATTGAAGAGGTGTGGTGGTTGTGTGGCTAAGAGCTTTGCCAGGCTCTTTCCTGATAGGACCTTCCATGATCAACAGTTCAAAGAGTAGAGGCCAGACTAATATGGACTACCTCTTTCCAGAGGTAAAAATGGGTTTGTGCAGGGCCAATATCACTATCTAAGAAAAAAAGCAAAGTGACAAAAACATTGAAAACAATTCAAAACCACCAAAATCTGAGAGGGGAAGACTTTCCCTCAGGGAAACACAATGCAGAAACTGAAAAAGCAGAGAATCAACAGGGGGGATGCAGGAAAGACAAACTAGAGTCAAAAACAGTGAAGAAAAGTTGTTGATGAGCTAAGCTCAGTAGGCATCTAAGAGTTAAAAGACAAAAAAGGTGGGGATTTAATAAAAACCCTTTCAAATTGTTTATTATTTCAAATAAATAAGTAAACGAATAATAATAATTAAAAAAATAAACAAAAGACATGGTTACAAACAGTGTAGTAAGCAAACCCATATACATACACACAAAACACACATATTAGACATAGAGATGCATACGCATGTACACACACAAACATGTACAAATAAGGATACACACCACAGAAAGACAGAATGGAGTAAACAGAACAGGAGATACATGGGATGGCAAATCACAGAAGAGGTCACAGGATGTGTGACAAAAGATTTCCAGACAAAGGACATTAAAATGAGAATAAGAGCACTCAGAGAGTGCAAACCTCCACCAACACAACACCAATGTCCTCTCAATGATTAACCAGATGATTTTTAAAATGAAAATATCTGAAATAAAATCCTTCAATGAATATCACAAGACCTTTTGATTTTCTCTTCTCTTAAATTCCGGTCTTCCTTTCATAACCCTGTTGTTTTAGATTGATGTATAGAATTATGCATTTATGTAAGTATACTGTAATGTGTTAAAATGTATGTATAATCTCTTTCTATATATTTGTGTGTGTGTGTGTGTGTGTGTGTGTGTGTGTGTGTGTGTGTGTGTGTGTGTATAAAATAGAGCCGGAGTGAGAGGTGAAGGTAGGAGATAAACGGTAAAGAGAGCGTTGTCATCATCATCATCGTTTAACGTCTGCTTTCCATGCTAGCATGGGTTGGACGATTTGACTGAGGACTGGTGAAACCAGATGGCTACACCAGGCTCCAATCTGATTTGGCAGAGTTTCTACAGCTGGATGCCCTTCCTAATGCCAACCACTCTGAGAATGTAGTGGGTGCTTTTACGTGCCACCGGCACGAAGGCCAGTCAGGCGGTACTGGCAACGGCCACACTCTAAATGGTGTTATTTTATGTGCCACCTGCACAAGAGCCAGTCCAGGGGCACTGGCAACGATCTCGCTTGAAAGTCCTTACACATGCCACGGGCACAAGTGCCAGAAAGGAGACGCTGGGCACGATAGATGAATAATGAAGGAAGGAGTGAAAAAGCCGATAAACAGTGTTTGAAGTGTGAGTATATGTGTATGTAAAAGAGTGGCATGTTAGCGTGTGTGTGTGTGTGTGTGTGTGTGTGTCTGCAATGGAAATGGGATAGTAATGTTCAATGTTGAAAATGTGTGTGTATGTATGTGTGTACAAGAAAACTATGTGAAACTTTACATATACATGCAAAGTAAAAAAAATTGGAAAGATAATCCAGAATCCTTGTCTGGAATCAGATAGATCCTAAAATCTAATGAGATTGTGCCAGTCACAAGGCCAAACATCCCTGAAAGTTTCATCTGAATCCATCCAGCGGTTTTTGAGATATCTTGTCCACGGACGAACAAACACGACTGAAAACAACACCTCTGCCTTCGTTAAGGCAGAGGTAATAATAAAACTGCAAAGTATATAATGTATTTCATTAGAAACAGAGTGAAGAATTATAAAACTATAAGAATCTAGACAATAATCTAACCATAGAAAAATAAATATTATACAGTGTTGGTAAGTTACAAGGTTGGACACTGGTGAATTTCATATTTTATTGAGTTCAAACAAATTTAATTCTTGGCTTAGTCACAGTCTATTAAATTGTTTAGATATCAATGAAGATCTCAACTTCATATAGTTCATCTGGTGCAAGTTAACTTAAATGTGGACTTAAGAAGCACACTTTGCAACTATGTAGTTTCAGGTTCAGACCGACTGCACAGTACCTTGCACAAGTGCCTTCTACTGTAGCTGAAGGGGAACCAATAACTTGCAAGTGACTTTGATAGATGGAAAATCGTGAAAGCCCATTTTTGTATATAGGCTTGTGTGTGTGTGTGTCTGTGTTTGTTTAGGTCCCTGTAACCTAACAATTCAGCAAAAGAGACCAATAAAATCATTATCATCATCATTTAACATCTGCTTTCCATTCTGATATGGGTTGGGTGGTTTGACAGAAAACTGATAAGCCAGGGAGCTGCATCTGGTTCCAGTCTGATTTGGCAAGGTTTCTATGGCTGGATGCCCTTCCTAACACCAACCACTCCGAGAGTATAGTGGGTGCTTTTTATGTGCTACCAGCACAGGTGCCATGGATATGATACCAGCATCAGCCACAACTACGATCTCACTTGGCTTGACAGGTCTACACACGCACGGTATATCGCTAAAGGACTCAGGTACCTGCCACTACCTCCATGAGATTCAATGCTCAAACAGTGCTTTTTACATGCCAGTCAGATAGAATTTCAAAAAGTAAGTACTAGGGCTAAGAGTAAAATATGTTTTATACGACACATTCTGTCCGAAGTTTGAAAGTGTTTAGTTACAAAAAATTCATTTCTCAATGTGCCGTTCAAAGGGAAAAGATCCAGATCTAATAAAGCTAAAATATGTCTAGAGTTGTTTCCTGTACTTGCCAAATTAATTAAAATCACATTAGTCATTGAGGCAATGTTGCCTTGCCATTGTTAAGTATTTCTAACTAGATTTCTGATATTTGCTATATTAAGTATTTTTCCTTGGAGATAGTGTCTTTGAGTAGTTAGCCTAAGTGATTTAGTATTTTTTTTTTTTAAATATCATTAAAAGTATCTTTATCACAGAAACAATGGAGTCAGTGCTAGTGACAGGATGTGAGTTGTCAAACATTTCAGCTGGTCACCCAATACCATACATAATAAACAGACTGCTTTATATATAGCAGATCAAGTTATATTTTACAGAAACTGTCTTCCGTGAATAGCTAGGTCAATAGTCAATGAATTTCTTTTGATACACATGTATGTATATATATATATATATATATATATATATATATATATATATATTCAAGCCAGGCACATGCCATTAATAATTACTCAAGGTAGACAGTTGGTGACCTTTATGTAGTAAAGCACACAAAAAATAAACGAAACACAGGTGCGTGACTGAGTTGAAGGCAGATAGAATTCTGTCTTTATAACACATAAAGAAAACAGTGTTGTAGGAGTGTACACAACACGTGTACTACAGTACTACTATGCATAGCTTAAATACTGAGATTGATTCAAGCCTATGTAACAGAGAGAACAGAAGTGCTCACTAGTTCTTTTGAGGATTGATAGACCTTTGAAAAATGTTCCCTTTCTTACACTTGAAACAAGAGATAGTAGTATCATAAGCTGGACATTGAGGACAACCACATCACAGAAATAGCACCTTTGAGTTTGACAATGTGCAGCTACATAAGAGGTGTGATTTGTTTCAGAATTCAAAAATTCTTCTCAAGCCACTTCAGTGGAGGCTAATGAGCAGAGTCCTAAGCCTGCTAATCTTTCATGGCCGTTTCAAAAGCATGAACCTGATCTACAACCAAAGTTAGAGTTCTGTCTTGTAGCAGTCTGAGCAGAAGAGATTCTGATTAGGAATGTATCACAAATATATTCATCAATTTTGTTATCTATGACACTTTTGAAGTTATTGCCTATGCTGAATTCAATAAAGATCTTACATAATCATCAACAGGCTGTGGTCTAGCTAAAGTAGTTAAAACATCACATAAATTGTACACTCAATTTCAAAATATTCTTGGAAAACAGAATTCACTAGGAGCCTCAGACCAAAGTCACTAGATAATTTTTACATTTTGCAAAGACAAACAGCCAATGCTTAAAGGTACATGAAACCTCAAATGAAACTACATTGAGTTTTTCAGGTCACAGTCCACATTCCACACTAACAGTTGCAATTTTCATAAATTAAAGTGTCAATAACCCACAATAAAAGACAAATGAAATCAGGCTTTAATTTACTAAAAGCTCCACTGACATCAAACTGTAGACATAACAAGTAACAAGGATATTTATAGCAGATAATTGTTAATTAATTGCTGAATTAATTAAAGATAGTGTTCCCATATATATTTTTCTATACTTAGAACACAAACTGTTGGCAAAGTTCCACTGTATTTTACTTGGTTCAAACTAAAAAATCGCAATGGAAACTTCTTACTCCCTAATAATTAGAATATATAAACATATACCTTGTAAATTTTAGTATAAAGCTAAGAATGTATTCCCCAGTATCCCATTAGGATTAGATTTAGAAACTGCAGGTTGTTAATGCATTTTAATAACATAACATTCTATATCCCACAACAAAACAACATTAATTTAAGTAACAGTTACATTGTATATTTTTATCCTAATAATTGTAGCAGCAGTTGCAAAATGAACAATGTGATGCCAAGTTTAGGAACTTACTAAGGCAATGATACACAGAATTACTAGAATGTACGACAAAATAACTTGCAGTGTTTAGTTGTGTCCCGAATTAAGAAGCTATGATTTTCATAAAAAAATGTATCAAATGCAATGAGAAATATGCAACCCTCTACACAAAATATATCATCGTTTATCACTGTTCAACATCCATTTTCTATGATGGCATAGGTTGGACTGTTTGACAGGATCTGGTGAGTTACAGGGCTGCATTGTGCTCCATGTCAGCTTTTACATGGTTTCTATGGCTGGATGCCCCTCCTAAAGCCAACTGCTTTACAGTGTGTACGAGGTGCATTTTTCTTCTTTTTTTTTTGTGCTACTGGCACTAGTGGGGTTGCCAAGTAACTTGCAAGATAGGAAACAATAAGAAAAGGGAAGATGGGGGAAAAGGCCCTCTCAACTAAGTGGTTGGGGTGGGATTTAAGAGGGTGGAGAAAAAATATTTGTGAACAACAAAAAACAGTTCAGTTAGGAAAAACAGGTAGGAAAAACAGTTCAGTTTCAATTGACAGTAATCAAACTGGGAAATTTCAAATGACACCCTACCCCAAAACTTACAAGTTTGATCTTAGCGGGTCTGAAGCAGCCAAAAGAGAAAACAAAACAAAAAATTAGAAAAAAAGTCTGTAAAGATGATGTTTGAAATGTTGCTTGATTTTCCAATCATATTTTGTCAGATTTTTAAAGACATTATTTGAAATTGGGAACCAAATTAATAACAGTAACTACTAGTATTGGAATGGAAACAAAGTAATTCTTAACTCATGTCCGTGTTTTGCTTGGTTTGTTGTTGCTGAACTCTAGGTTTACTCTAAATGAGCAGATCTATGATCAATGGCTCTCCAGTTGTGATTACACCATCATTTGGTTTAATTTGATGAAAATTTGGCTGCTGTTTCTAGCAGGGAAAATAAGTGACACACAACACCAAATGTTAATAATGTATAATTAATGAGTCAATGATTCCAGTGAAAATTACCTGTGTCTTATTGGAAAATTTATTGCATCCATTTCCATTTGTCTCGACAACTTTCTAAACAATTAATTTACAAGAAATGTTCTTAATGCATGATGAAGCTTTTGCATATTTCTAAAATAAAAACAAAGGAAAAAAAATAATTATGAATGGTGGGATTTTCTAGTCCTATGACTGAAAGTGTAGTAGTATCGACTAGCTTGCCAACAAGACTAGAGACTGTAACACTCATAAATTGATCCTGAGGGCCTCCTAAAAGCAGAAACTTGCTAATCTGGGTAAATGGGAAATTGGTCTAATGGAGGACTATGCAAAATATCAATTAAATATCATCAATAAAGCCACTATTTCTTTTCATGACAAACTGATACTAACTACGAACAGTAATAGTTACCACACTGAATAATGTATATATTTCCTTATGTCTGTATTTTTTTCCAATATACATTTTTTTCTTGGTAAAACTGAGAAGACTTACTCTGCTATATCACTCACCAGTGAGCCCTTGTCCTTGAAACATTCAAAAGATCAACCTCCTACAAAAGCTACTGACTTATAAGACCCATCTGCCACATTCTTTCAATTTGTAGTTTCCCTTCAGATCACACCATGTACTGACAGAATTTTCTCAGACTCACATAATCAATTTTGGTGTACCTCATCGTTTAACTTCAGTTTTTTCCCCCCAACACTATACTTGTCCACTCTGCTGGGTAGCTGGTGTTAGGAAGGGCATCCAGTTGTAAAAAAACCCATGCCAAAACAGACACAGAAGTCTATTGCAGAACAATTCCACTGTAGGCTACTTTGGGCAAGTATCTCCTAGTATAGCCCTGGGCTGACTAAAGCTTGTGAGTGGATCTGGTAGATGGAAACTGAAAGAAGCCATTTGTGTGTGTACATACACACACAACACACATATGCATGTGTTAGTGTATGTTTCTTTGTCTTTACATCACAATTGTTGTAAATGAATGTCAATCATTTCCAATATTCTGCATAATCATGTCAGATAGACAGACATGCAGGTAGACAGACAAATTGACAATGATGATATATATAGGAAAAGAGATGACAAAGAATGACCAATTATCTCATGAACCTCATTAGCTTATAACTGCTTCCACTATAAGGTGTGGTAGACTCCTAGTTGAGTGCCTCAGTAACACCCAACAGTTTTATCAGAGCCCCAAACATGAAGTACAATTTATTTGGGAAAACAAAAATATTTTAGCATACATTCAGGAAGGCAATTACCAACAAGAAAGCAAATGTGTGGGAGTATCAAATCATTGCTTTCTCATTGGTAGTTGCCTTTCTAAATGTATGCTTAAATGTCTTTGCTTTCCTAAATAAAACACACTTCATTTATGAGGCTCTGATGAAACCATAAGGGGGTTACTCAGGCACTCAACTATGAGCGGAAACAGTTGTAATCTAATGAAGTTCATAAGATAATCCATTATTCCTTTGTCATCTCTTTACTTATTACTGCTCTGAACCCGACAAATACTTCATTCAGAAGCATACATATACCAAGATCTTCACGAGGTTATTAGTATTGCAATATCTAATCAAAATATTAAAACACAAAAACTATCTGGAAAGATTCTAACAACTATGTGTGTGTGTGTGTGTGTAGTAATAAAAATAATAATAATCCATGGATGGAATTTATAAATATTCTGTCCATAAATTCCATCCATGGATTATTATTATCATTATTGTTGTCATTATTATTATTAGGTGAGCTGGTAGAATTGTTAGAATGCTGGGTGAGATGCTTAGTAGCATTTCATCTGTCTTTATGTTCTGAGTTCAAATTCCGCTGAGGTCAATTTTACCTTTCGTCCTGTCAGGGTCAATAAAACAAGTACCAGTTGAACACTAGGGTCGATGTAATTGACTCATCCCCTCTCCCAAAATTGCTGCCCTTGTGGAAAAATCTGAAACCATTATTACCTCCGACTTAGCCAAGGCGGGGGTATTATTTTCAGTTGTGTTTGTTTGTTTGTCCGTGGACAAGATATCTCAAGAACTGCTTGATGGATTCGGATGAAACTTTCAGGGATATTTAGCCTCGTGAGTGGCACAGTCTCATTAGATTTTGGGATCGATCTGGTACCTGACAAGGATTCTGGATTATTTTTGCAATTATTTTTAGTTTACATGTAAAGTTTCACATAGTTTATTGTACATGCATACACACACACACACACACTTACTCACACATTTTCAGAATTGGACATTACCATCCCATTTCCATTGTACACACACACACACACACAGTTGAGTGCCTGAGTAACACCTTACAGTTTCAACAGAGCCTCAAAAATGAAGTGCATTCTATTTAGGAAAACAGACATTTAAGCGTACATTCAGAAAGGCAACTACCAGTGAGAAAGCAATGATTTGATCTCCCACACATTTGCTTCCTTGTTGGTAATTGCCTTCCTGAATGTATGTCCATCCATGCAAACATACCTCTCTTTTACACACACATACTCACACTCCAAATGCTGTGTATCAGCTTTTTCACTCCTTTCTTCATTAGTCATCTATCACCCAATCCTTTCTCATTCACGCAACGCTCTCTATGCCACTTCATTTTGCCTTTCTCATTGTCATTACTTTCTCTAACTCCCTCTCAGTCATGGCTATTACTCTCACTACTTCTTCTTCACTACATTAGTATTTCATCTCGTCTCTCTTCACCTCTCTTTCAATATATGTATATTTGGATTATTTTTCTGTTTGAGTACAGTTGGGCTCATTTTTTAGTATTCTCGCTTGTGAGAACAGTCCAGTTTATTTCATTTATTCTCATTTTAAAATTCATCTCTGGCTAATCGTTGAGAGGATGTTGCTGTTACCTTGGCAGACGTTTGCGCTCTCTGAGTGCTCTTGTTATTATTATTATTACTATATTCATCCTGCATTATATCACCACAGCTTGGAGCAACCCCAAAAAACTGGTGTCACCAGTTGGAATCATTAGGCTGTAGATGGCATAATAGAAGAAGAGCTTTTATTAGCATATTCAAAATGTTTTCCCGTAAACGAACTTAAAGGATATGTTTGTGTATGTGTGTGTGTGCGTGCCCCACAAAATGATTGGTACTATGGTCCTGTGCCAAAAGACTCATTAATGAGACTTTTTAGCAAATATTCCTATGTATAATAGCAGTTCATCTATTAGTTATACAAGAAAGAGTGAGACAGCAGGAAATTAGGGGGTAAGTAATCTCAAGTAAACATAAAAAGAAAACTTCCTACACTCTTTTAAAATATTACAACCAAGTAACAACTGGCTACTTATGAAAAAAGAAAATCTCAACAAATGATCAAGGAAGAACAAAAAAAACAATAGAAATAAATAAAAGTATCTAACACAAGAAGTATGTTAGTAATACTACTTCCTTTTCCATAGCTAATTGGATACAACTTTCAGAGCTCTCTAACATAGTATATGCCAAATTCTGTGCCAAAATAATATAACCTTTCTGGCAAGGTCAGTTGTGACAAATTACTTTCCTGACTGACTCATTTTCTCTGTAATTTAATGTGTCACCTTATTCTTCTATAGTCTATTGACATCTGTATATTTTTTGCAGGGAGCAGTATCCATGAAGCCTTCCGCCTGCTAATTATTCTAACCCAGAAAGGAAATATCACTTAAAATAGATTATTCAAAAGACCTACTCAAGTATATATATATTATTTTTTAAAATTTTTGTCGAGTCAGTTTCTTGCTTACACACACACACATATGCTTACACACACACATATATGTATATACATATATATATATATATATATATATATATATATATATATATATATATATATATATATATATATATTATATATTATATTTTGGTTGAGTCTGTCTCATATATATTGTATTTTTTATTTAAGTCGAGTCAGTCATTTGCATAAGAGAATGGAGTGACTTAGCCATTATAGTGTTGGCTAGATTGCCTTGCAATAATCACTACAGCTCTCTCTCTCTCTGTTCCTTGAGTTCAAATCAGCTTTACATTTCAACCTTTTCAGGTTAATTCATAAACTATCAATCATGTACCCTAGTAACTTTTTCTCTCTTTCATTCTTTCTATGTTCCTCTCTGGAGAAGGATGAACTCTGTGACAGTTATCAAATGCCTGATATGTGCTCCATGTCATGGTGGTACTTTTGCAATTTCATTGGTGAGAGCCCACGGCAAAATATCATTAATGAAGCTGAAGCAGTAATCTCTTGCAAGGTTTTTCAGTATCACTAAAATTTAATATTTGACCCTACCTTTGGTACCTGGAGTTGAGTGCTATTTTCTCCATCGTGTTTTGTAGCTGTGTTCTTGCACATACATGTATGTATACTTCCACATGCACAAAATGAAAATCTAAGCTTGACAATACAATGTTTGCATTCCAAGAATATAGATATACTTTCATGCTCACTGTTTAATATAATAGCACTCCCTAAGACAGTGAGCTGACAGAATCATTAGCACACCAGGCAAAATGCTTAATGGCATTTCTTCTGTTCTTGCATTCTGAGTTCAAATTCCACTGAGGTCAACTTGCCTTTCATCCTTTTGAGGTCAATGAAATAATTACCAGTTGAGCACTGGGGTCAATGTAATCAACTTACTCCTCTCACCTGAAATTACTAGACTTGTGCCAAAACTTGAAACCAATATAATAACATTCCCTGACTCCTACCTCTAACTGCTACCACATCCCCCTTCACTAAAACACTTATCCCTGTCTTTGTTCCCTGCTTCAACTAATCATTTAGCAGCATAAACTAGTATATTAATATTATAGATACTGAAATCCAGCAGGAAATATATAGTAAACCCTTATTCAACCCTGTTAAGTCAGACAGCAGATAAAACTAACAAAGTCAGTATTAAGAATGAGACTATCGGTGTTGCTTTCTGCCATCTTCAAATATCAATTTTTTAGGGAAATATTATACGTGAGCTGCATAGACATAAAATTGTAAATTTATCATAGTTATAAAGCTCACTCAAAAGTATAATCATAAATCACAATAGGAAACCTGCTTTCTTATTCTTTGTTATGAAATATTGTGACAGTTATGGCCACAACCAGTCATATCATGATACACACTAGATGGATGGTGGGTTAACTGGAGAATGACAAAAATGAGAACAAGAACTAACATTTAACAAGTACATATCATCCTCATTTAATGTCCATGCTCCATGGTCTGAATGGCTTGACAGGATCTGATGGGTCTGAGGTCTGCTTCGTGCTCCTAGGTCTGTTTTGGCATGGTTTCCATTGCTTAATACCCTTCCTAATGTCAACTACTTTACAGTATGTGCTGAGTGGTTCCCTCCTCCCTATAGCATCAGTACTAAAAAGATTCCATGTAGCCTGCAAAACTAGGATTCCCTTCAACTGTGAAGCTACAGTGGAGAGGCTGCACATCAACAGAAAATCAAACTAGTCAGAAAGAAGTTAAATGAGTTAAGTATGAAAGGTTTCTAACCTCTTATCTTACTATAATAGGCATTATGTCCATCTGTCTGTCTGTTCCCTCTTTACGGTCAAATGGCTGGACCAATGGTCATGATGTTTTGGGGGATTACAAAGGAGATAATCAGGAAGGCTTTTAGTGAAAAAAATGTGAATAAGTATGATTATTTAGTGGACATTGAGTTTGTATTGATAAATTATCTTTGATTTGTTTTTGTTAAAATTCTCGAGAAGAGGATTAACTCTGGATTTCCACCCCGTAGAGTTCATGAATTTAGAGGGTTTAGATTTGCAATACTATCCCTTTATTTCTCATCATAGATGGGCAGATTTGCAATCTTACTATAATGGGTATTGTGTTTGTCTGTTTGTCCACTCTTCACGGCCAGATGGCTGGACCAATGGTTACGATATTTTTAGACGGTCGTCAGGAAGGTTTTTAGCATTTAAAAATCAGAAAGTTTGATTATTTTGAGGATATCGATTTTTGAATTGATAAATCACCTTCACATTTTTATTAAAAATTCACTGACCATGAGTAACTCTGGATATTCATTGTATAGTTCATGGCTCCATTGTAGATAATTAGAAAACACCAATAGAGACCAAAGATACAAAGTGTGAAGAGAAGAAATAGGGCATGTCGATATTATTGATGACAGCAAAGATAGTCAGAAAGAACAAGTTAACAAACCATGTCCAAAGAAACCATACTGACAGTTGTGAATTCATTGATAAAGTAATTTCATACATTGACTAGTCAACAGACACTAATGTTCAGAAATATCATCAACATTTCCAGGGTCTTAACAGAATTCCTTCTCCAGACGCAGGTACAGCAAGAGAGACAACTGAATTTTGACCTTGTTCTTGAAGCCAAATCATCCTAACCCTGCAGCAGCTGTTGAGCTTGCTGATAATAATGATCAAACTGCCATTGACTCAATCACTCCTTAGTCACTTCATACTTCTACAAGTAGCAAGTAAGACGCAGCGGAGCATCACTGCTCTAATGACTCATAATAATAAGTTATCACTTCTACTCTACTCCCAATTAACCACATTCATCTCACATGTCATCTACCACAGATAAATGAAATTAACAGTTTTTTTAATATCAGCTTTTCAATTTTAGGGTAATGTTAAATAATTTCATGCTCCACTGGATGTGTAATTTAAGTGTACATGTTTGACGGAGTGCTAGTGTATTGAGAGAGCAGTTAGGCATAAGAGGAATTAGATGCAGTTTGCAAGAGAGAAGACTGCACTGGTTTGGTCACCTGATTTGGATGGATGCTGACAGCTCCATAAAGAAGTGCTGATCTCTCAAAATAGATGAAATACATGGAAGACATGGGATGAAGTAGTGAAGGACAACCTTCAGAACACTGAACCTTTCAGGCAAGATTACAAGGGACTGAGATATCTGGCATCTTACTGTACTCCAGAAGACCCATACTTGACAGCAGACGTGTTAAGGCCACTCTCCTGGTGAAGAGGATTGGCCAACAAAAGTTCTGTGCTGGTGCTGTGTAAAAGCACTCAGCACAGTCTGTAAAGTGGTTGGCATTAGGAAGGACATTCAGTCATAGAAACCATGCCAAATCAGACTGGAGGCTGGTGTAGCTCTCCAGCTTGCCAGCTCCAGTCAAACTGTCCAAACCCATGCCAGCATAGACAGTGGACATTAAATGGTGATGGTGATGATATATTTATGTTTTATAAAGTTATATGATAGTTCTAATATTTTCCGTAATTTTTTTACTGTTTATGCTGTTCATCATGGACAGTGTATATTTCCAGTATTATAAACATAAACCATTCGACTATCTGTTAACCAAAACAAATTCAGACAATTGGCTAAAATGAGCATTCTTTCCTCCTTTTAGTTCATTTTAATGAAGGTTCATTGTATAAATAAAACAGAGATTAACATTTTTAAGTTACTTAACTCTTTAATGTTCAGATTACTCTGTTAAATGTAATGCTTTTTCACTCAAATTGTTTTGAATTAATCATGCATTATTTCATAGCTTTGAGATTTCAATGATGTGATTATTTATTTTTAGAATGTCAATGTAGGTTAGGTGTGAGAGAGTAGATATGGCTAGTTCAAATATAAAACATGTAGAATATTTGGGCCGGATATGGCCAGCTTAAACACTAAAGAGTTAAAGTTTGTTGCAAAAAATATTTTCTTATAATGCAATAAAGAATAGTGATAGGCACAGATGTGGCTGTCTGGTTAAGAAGCTTGCTTCCCAACCATGTGGTCTTGAATTCAGTTCTACTATACAGCACCTTGTGTCTTCTACCATAGCCTTGAGCCAACCAAAGCCTTCTGAGTGAATTTGGTAGACAGAAACTGGAAGCCTGTCATGTTTTTATGTTTATATATATATATACGCACATACATGCATGTGTGTGTCTTGAGTTTGTGTTGTGTTTGTGCCCCAGCACCACTAAGCAATTAGTGTTGGTGTGTTAACGTCCTGCAGTTTGGCCAAAGAAAGTAATACGATAAGTACCAGGTTTTAAAAAACAAGGACTGAAGTCAATTTGTTTAACTAAACCCTTCAAAGTGGTGCCCCAACTTGGCTACCATCCAATGACTGACACATAAATAACAAAAGAGCCCAATAAAAAAAAAAAATTTTAGTTAGTTAATGGTGAAAATGATGCTGTTAGTTTTGCAATATTACTGCATAATATATCAATAATTTCAATGTAGTAATTTTCTCCACATTGCCAACTGGTGAGTTATGGACAGTTACAAACATGAACAATGGTAGAAAAAAAAAAGAGTATAGCCTCTATATGTACAACAGCAACCCCATCAATTCATTTTTATTCAGACCATATAAAAAGTAAAAAAAAAAAAATTATATATTCTGTAGTCCCAAGACTTAGCGTAAAACAGGGTATCTGGAATTACTAACAAAAATGCAACAACAGTACAACTACAGAACATTCTGATTTGTTGAATGATTCTATGTTGCAGACTCTCAAAGCAATTACGAAACTACTGAGTTAAACTGTTAATAATTGACATTTCAATGTCTTATAACAAATTGGAGTATTAAATATTAACTTTTGAAAACATATAGGATTTGGATTCTTTTATTCTTTTATTGGTTTCAGCCATTGTACTGTGACTGCACTGGTACAAGGCTTATGTTCCATAGAGAGTAAAGCACTTAAAGCATAAAGCATATACATATATTAACTGCAATACTGATGTCTGGTATTTATTTTATCAACCTGAGAGAGGACAAAAGAGAAGGTTGCACAGCATAAGACAATGCAGAATTCAATATTGTTTCAAACTGTGGCACAAGGCCAGCAAGTTTGTGGGAGGGGATAAGTCAATAGCATCGAACCCAGTACTCAACTAGATCTTATTTTATTGACTACAAAGAGAAGAAAGGCAAAGCTGACCTCAGCAAAATCTGAACTCAGAATGTAAAGACGAGCGAAATGTCGCTAAGCATTTTGCCCAGCATGCTAATTATTCTGCCAGCCCACTGCCTTAATGCAGAATTTAATATTGCAACATATGTTACCTTCTAAACACTAAATTTTCCCCAGCATGGAAAGAAAAGATGTAATGCAAACAAATCAGTGTATATATGTATACATGCATACACCTGATAAGCTTCTGCCTACAAAATTTCACAAACAAAGCATTGGTCAATTCAAGACTATGGTACTAAAATAATAGGCTAGCAGGAGTTTGCAGGGAGATAGAACATTATATAGCTTTTTTTTATAGAAATCAGCGAACAAATTATTTACTCTTGTAACATTCATTGGTCTAAAAGGGTGACTGAGGAAACATGCAGCAAGGTTGAAACACCCTTACACCAGTGAATTGCATGTGTCATTAAGACATGTGATCAGTCCCACTGTATGGTACCTTGGGTTTGTGTTTTCTTTGGCTGACCAAAGCCCTGAGTGGATTTGGTAGGTGGAAAATGAAAGAAGCCTATCGTGTAAATATATGTTGTGTGTGTGTGTGTGTGTGTGTATCTTTGTGTCTGTTTGTCCTTCCACTACACTTGACAACCAATGTGGTTGTTATGTCCCCATAAATTAATAGTTCAGCAAAGGAGATCGATAGAATATGTACCACACTTAAAAACAATAGGTACTTGGGGCCAATTTATTTGACTAAAATTCTTCAAGGTGGTGCCCCAGCATGGCTGCCATCTAATAACTAAAACAAGTAAAAGATAAAGATACATTATTGTCACTTAATATTTATTTTCCAAGTAACAGAACTTACCTATATTTTTTATGACACTCCCTAGAAGGTAATGGATTTTGGTGATCTGTTTTCTAACACAAGTAGCAATATCAGTATAAGTGGTACACAGGAAACATACACGTTGTGTTGGTGATCATATTACATCACTCGTGCACTTACCAACTGAACTGCCATGATAAAATTAAGTATTTACTCATTTGCTACAAACTGAGTAAGCACTCTATTGTACTTTGAAAGGTTTTCCAGCTAGTCAATGGCATAGCTCCTAACATGCTGCAAATCATAGTTAAGTCAGCTTGATAGAAGCTATCCCTCTCCAGGCACTACAGGAGGTGATCTCAAGCATTGCCAGCTAATGGACCATAAATCAATTTTATAGTGCCGCTGCTTTTGTGACAGCAAGTTGTGCCAATTCTGTGTTATTTTTTTCTTTCTTCAACGTAGTACAGGTGTGGCTGTGTACAGGTGCTGGTGTAGCTGGGTATAGGTGCAGGTGTAGCTTTGTGGTAAGAAACTTCCCAGCTACATGGTTCACAGTTCAGTTCCACTGCATGGTACCTTAGGCAAGTGTCCTTTACTTTAACCTCAGGCCAACCATAGCTTTCTTAGTGAATTTGTTTGATGGAAACTTAAAAAAGTCTGTTGAATATATGTGTGCATGTGTGTGTATATGTATGTGTGTGTGTGTGTGTGTGTGTCTGTGTGTGTGTGTGTGTGTGTGTGTGTGTGTGTGTGTGTGTGTGTGTGTGTGTGTGTGTGTGTGTGTGTGTGTGTGTGTATATATATATATATATATATATGTATTCTTTTACTTGTTTCAGTCATTTGACTGCGGCCATGCTGGAGCACCGCCTTTAGTCAAACAAATCGACCCCAGGACTTATTCTTTGTAAGCCTATATTCTATCGCCCTTTTTTGCCGAACCACTAAGTTATGGGGATGTAAACACTCCAACATTGGTTGTCAAGCGATGGTGGTGGGGGCATACACAGACACACAAATATACATATATATATATATATATATATATATATATATATGATGGGTTTCTTTCAGTTTCCGTCCACCAAATCCACTCACAAGGCTTTGGTCAGATCAAGGCTATAGTAGAAGACACTTGCCCAAGGTCCCACGTAGCGGACTGAACCCGGAACCATGCGGTTGGGAAGCAAGCTTCTTACCATACGGCCACTCTTGCACCTATATATATATATATGTGTGTAAGTGTGAGTGTGCGCATGCGGGTCTTTGTGCCTGTGTTTGCCGCACCACCACCACCACTGACTACCAGTGTTGGAGTGTTTCTGTCTGTATAAATAAGCAGTTTGGCAAAAGAGACCAACAGAATAAGTACCAGGCTTTAAAAAGAATAATAAGTACTGGGGTCGGTCATACATTCAACTAAAAATTTTCCAAGGCAGTGCCCCAGTATGGCTGCAGTCTAATGAGTGAAACAAGTAAAAGATAAAAGATGAGAATAATCTGATCATTTCACGATAACATATCTTTTCCAAGAGCAATACAGTGTCAATGGAAAAGATGTGAATTAATAAACCTTCTGTTGGGTATCTTGTACCCTACACACTCAATTATTTGCACTCTTGATTTCTCTCTTATTTGCTTTAAGTAAATGAACAACTTAACCTTGTTAACAAAATAGCCAAGCTATTCCTCGAAAATATATATCTCTACTCAAATGTTATTAGTGGCAACATCAAAAACAATGTACCCCTAACAGAAATAACAAAGGTCTATTGTGAAAGCAAATCAAGGATTAGGTTCAACAGTATGCAACAAATTGAAATTCTGAAATCCAAAGGCATTGAGTTGGTTGCATGATTGTGTATCATTTTACATTGTACAATAAATAGCTTACATCTTACAATTCTGACTGAATACTGTTATGATCAAGATACATATATTGTAGGTTAACTTTATATGTTCCAACTAATTATTGGTTACAAATTTTGGCACAAGGCCAGCAATTTTAGAGGAGGGAGTAAGTCACTCACACTGATCCCAGTATTCAACTGGAACTTATTTTATCAATCTAAAAGGATGAAAGACAAAGTTGACTTCAATGAAATTTGAACTCAGAATGTGAAGACAGAGGAAATGGGTGCTAAGCATTTTGCCCAGTGTGCTAGCGATTCTGTCAGCTCACGGCCTTACTCCAACTAAATATTAAACTGTCCACCAAACAGTTATATATTTATTACTGAACAATGCTAACAGCAAAAACAGAAACCATGTACAGTACTTGAAAATACAAACTGTGGTGCTGAAATTTGTCAGAGAATTCTAACAACTCATTTTCTAAATGATTATATTTTCTTATTTCTTTATGAAAGAAATCAAAAGTAACTATGTTTTGTGTGTGTGTGTGTGTGTAAACTGTTCAGTTTGAATCTTACTTCTATTGATACAGCTGTCATTAATACAATCTATTATCTTAAATATAACCTGTATTTTTACACACCAAAGGAAGTCATTATCTTACTTAGTGCTGAATCAGTGTTAAGCTTATCAGGAACAGTTATAGTAAATATAAATACAAACTAGTTACTGCTTTCATTTAAACTGTATCTAAATTTTAGCTGCGTTACACACAGGAAATATTTTGTAACATCTTAGGAAATTACAGAAGGGTGACTAAATGCTTCATAAACTAGTTATAAATATATATACTTACTTATACATAACCTTGGACTGACAAGTTTTGTGAGAGAATATGGGAGATGGATACTGTATGAAGCCCACCTTGTGTGTTTGTGTGTACATTTTGCACATTGCAAGGAAAAGTGCTGAGCTGAAAATGCTGATGTGTGCTGACATTCTCTGTCAATTAATTATGTTAACTGTGCATTTTCAAAGAAAAGTAGAATGAAAAATCTCTTATTCCAAAAACAGGTGAGGGTTAGCAACAGGAACAACATCCAGCTATAAAACAATGCCTCAATATGTACTTGTCTAACCTATAAAATGAACAAACAAATCTGTAACTTATTACACATCTGTTTTAAAGAACATTAATAAAGCATGTTTGGTTGTATGATTGAAGGTAGACAAGGTAAGAAATGAGGTTAGTTCTTAGACAGATTAATTGCTCAGAGCAGAAATATGGTAGTGATATTTGTATCTTATTCCATACTAATATAGATTAGACAGGTATATTTTGCTACAATTATTTTACAATATAAGAACATCATTTCTGATTAGGTAATGCACACCCTGATCTAAAAGAAAAATAATGCTGTTATAACATAACACATGTGTAATTAAAACCAGGCTACCACCACAACTTGATAAAATTTCTAGCACAGCTGTTTGTAAAATACAAGAAAAAAAGAATAGCAGATTCAGTTAATGAGAATATCTGAGGTCTTAGAGAAAGCATAATGCTTTCTATTGAATTTTCCAGAAGTAGCTTTAAGCAAATAGCACAAGACACCAGCCAAGAGAGAATCATTTAAAGACATTAAAAAAAAATCTTCAAAATCATAAAACCTAACAATAAAAAGTAATCACCAGTGCTACCAAAGACAGTTAACAGTAAAAACTTAAATCAATATTCTAAAGACAATAACTAAAAAAAATAAACTAAAAAAAATGAAAAGTAATTCTTAGTGAGCTTAACCTTTTACAAGAAGGCTGACTGTTTAAATAAGATTATTAACGATCACAAGGATTAATTTAAAATAAAAGAATATTTAAAAAGACAAATTAGGAATTCTTTTTCCATTTTTGATAATAACCTGACCCCACATCACTATCCAATCACATATGTATTGTTTTGTCACATTTCACTTCAATATCATGAATAAACATCTGGCTGATGGAAAATAATTAAACTTCAGACCAGAATAAACCTATATTTTCTTTAGTCTACAACTTTGTATTTTCAACCATATCAATGACCAGAGATAATAATGAAACTAGAAAAGTCATCATCATCATCGATTTAATGTCCACTGTTGCACAATTGTATGGACCAGACAAATTTTTCTACAACCAGATGCCCTTCCTCTCACCAACCCTCACCTGTTTCCATGTAAGATAATAAACATTTCCCCAAACCAAGACATGTTTTTCACAGAAGACTGGAGATGAACAGCCTAACTTGTATGAGGATGATGCTCATTTACAATCATCAGGTAATGTCTAAAACAAGAGTACACAAACACACACACAAAGCAATGGATTTCTTTCAGTTTCCATCTACCAAATTCACTTACAAAGCTTGTCAGTCCAAGGCTATGTGCAAGTAAGGATATATATATATATATATATATATATATATATATTGCAAGTTTATGAATCATTAAATCATTTTTCTGCCTGAGCTTTAGTAGAAGACACTTGCCCAGGGTGCCACACAGTGGGACTGAACACCAAGGCAAGAAGTACCTGTCAAAAATAATGGAGTTTATTTAAATATGGAGTGAATTATGCAAACAATGTGTGCGTAAGTGTAAGATAGAGGCAGTGACATTTGCCTATCTTTAGGGATATGGAGAGTGAGGACAGTAGAAAAGTAATTAGGCAATAATGGAATCTCATGTTAATTTTGATGAATAAGCATTCAGTGGTTTGATCAACTGGACAACTTATTAATTCAGTGTGCAAAAAGGTTGAACATTCCTTAGTCACATATACCCTTAGTGTAAGGTTCAGGTAGAATCAACATTAAACAAGACAAGACTGGACTTTTGAATTACTCTGTAATTCAAAAGTCCAATTTCTAGTGTATAACAAAGTGAAGAATGAAACAGTTTTCAAAATGCTCAAACATCAAATAAGGATTTTCCAAAATCTTAAATTGTGTTTTGAAAAATATCCATGATGCACCACTGTGCTGCAGTACATTGTTTGAAACCACCGTTAGAGAGATATTTATACTTAACCCAGATAATTCAGACCTGATTAAAATAAACATGTGGCCATTTTCCTTCAATGTTACAATAAACAGAACTAATCTAAGAGTTAAAAGTTTTTATTTTCAATACAAGAAATGTATAGCTCTGTCTGAGTAATAAATATATTACAAAGGTCATATAAACAGTTGCCAAGGTCATATAAACAAAATAGGTGCAATGAAACCTGCAACATTACATTCCAAAAGATGTATCTGTTCTAATTCTTGGTTCATTTATATACAGGAAGATTAGCTTACCTATTGTTAGAATAGGTTGTAACAAATGGAATATTAAATTTGCTGCATTCATAACAAGTTAAAAAAATACAAAAAATATGTTACATGATATAAATGCATGTATTTCTGATGTTTTTCTTTTTTTTGCCATCATCCCACCACATACACCATCATGGATGATGTTTTCTTTTCCATCATGTTCATTTACATATTACTGGAACAATTGCTTTTACACTGGAGGAATGCTTACCACTTCTCCAAGAGATAGACTGAGGTAGAACTTTTATATCAGCCAAGGAATTTGAGGTCCCATGATCAGACATCAAATTGTTTAGAATTAAAAAGGTTTGTTGTGAATTCAAGTTCCATTAAGAATGACATTGCCTTTCATCTTTCCAGGACTCAATAAAATCAGTACCAGTCAAGTACTGAATCAACAAATCACTCATGCCTCTTGTATTAAAGACAGAAATCATTGATGGAGACCTTTGGCAATATGCCATGCTTGAGAAGACCCATCAAACCAAGTGAAATCATAGTTATGGAAGATACTGGTATCACACAACTGGCAACCATGCTTGTGGCATGTAAAAGCACTCATTATGCTCTTGGAGCAGTTGGCGTTAGGAAGGGCATCCAGCTGTAGAGACCATCAGACCGGAGCCTGGTGCAGCCCCTCAGCTTACCAGCCCTGGTCAAACCATCCAACCCATGCCAGCATGGACAACAGACATTAAATGATGATGTGTATTTTTGCATCTCAGATGATGATGATGATGATGATGATAATGTGTATTTTAGCATCTTAGAACAACATCACTCTACAAGCTTTAGCTTCTCTAGCTGTTGAGAAGAGGAACAGTTATTTATAGGAGAGTTACTTGTGATAGATTGGTATCATATTCAAGAGGATAGTTTATATTTTATCCAGTCAATGCAACAGAAACCACAGTCAAACACTGATTTTACAGAGACTATAAGGTTAATTTCTATATATATATATGTGTGTTAACACAGTACACATGTATAACTACACCTTTGACATACATCTTGATAGTTCTGAAGAAAGTTAGAAAGCAAGCAGTTAAATCTTATTTTCATAAAAGTCAATAAACACTCATTCAAGGAGCTGCACCTTCTTTCCACAAATACCAGTCTAAGCTATAGTGCCTACAGAAGGATGCTGAGATTACAAGCAAACATTTGCCCTCGACATTGCTAAATAGCATTGTTTATTTCATAGTTTTCTTCCTTAACCTTTGGCTCTAATAACAGTGATTTGCCTATGCAAGACAGGAGCATTAAATATATTTATCTGCATATCTACATACAAACATATATGTACTGTATGGTTAAGAAGTTTGCATCCCAATCACAGTTTCAGGTTCAGTCCCTTCACATGGTACCTTAAATGAGTGCCTTCTACTATAATCCCAGGCTGACCAAAGAATTATGGGTGGATTCGGTAGATGGAAACTGAAAGAAGCTTGTTTATTTAAGAGTATGTTTACATTTGCACTTATCTGATAATCAATGAGCTATAAGTTGTAACTTTGTTGCTATTTCCCTTGTCAACAAACCATCTGTTGGCTCTGCGTCCTCAAGTGGCTTTGTGAAATAGTAGTTCATTGACTTGAAAAACGTAAGGATTAGCAACAGGAAGAGCATCCATCTGTAATGCAACACCTTAAAAACAGTCTTCTAGGCCATGCTAGCATGGAAAAACAGACATATGTTTTTCACCAGACAAATAAAAATATATACGCACATGCACATGTACTAACACACATTCAAAATACAAACAGTAATCAAGGCTAAGTGTACTTATTACTTTTCTTTATCTGATAAAGTTTGTTTTTTCCATTCAACCGTAGAGATTACTCTTCATCATTTATTTTTCTTTTTTAAGTTCATTTTGCAAGTTCTATTCTTATACATTATCTTGATACTGTCTTTCCCCATTTTGTATTCTTGATAGGGTAAACATGATAGTCTGTGTTTAGAGATAAGAAAGAATGGACACTGAAGAAGTTGATGATAGGACTGACACACATAACTACATAATTCTCTTGCTACTATTCCTAATTAAATTTAATTTATGACTCTAGTACAGTTTAATGATATTACCTTGAACTAACAGCTACTACCACAAACAAAATTTAAAAACAGAAATACCACTATGTGTGTGTGTGCACGTGTGTAAAGGTATGGGGTGTGGCTTGTGGTCTTGGGTTCAGTCCCACTGCATGGACAAATGTCTTCTACTTTAGTCTTGAACCAACAGAAGACTTTGGCTGACAGAAACAGAAATGAGTTCATCATGTGAGTGTATGTGTATGTGTGTGTGTGTGTGTGTGTGTCCTTGTATGGACATCAAATGATGGTGGTAAATGAGCATCATTGTTATATAAACGAGGTTGTTTGCATCCAGTGAAAAACATATCTAACCATGGGGAAAATATTACCTTGCTTGGAAACAGGTGAGGATTGATGACAGAAACGGCATCTGGCTATAAATAAAATCTGTCTCAAAGGATTCCATCTGACCCATGCAATCATGGAAAAGCAGACATAAATGATGATGACATATGTATGCATGTGTTATGCTTTTTTTCTGTGAAAATTTGCTCAAATGCTTATGTAGTCTGATGAAAGTTGTAGCATGGTGGTAGAAATGTTTTAAGATAAAATATGCTAGTTCTACACCTTGGTTTGTTAAAACTGTCATTACTATTAATATTTCTACAGAGCAAAAGGTAGTGAGCTGGAAGAGTTATTAGCATGCTAGGCAAAATGCTTAGTGGCATTTCATCCCTCTTAATGTTTTGAGTTCAAATTCCACTGAGGTTGACTTTGCCTTTCATCCGTTTAATTGTTGATAAAATAAGTACTAGTTGAGCACTGGGGTCAATGTTATCAACTTAACCCATCCCCTATAATTGCTGGCCTTGTGCCAAAATTTGAATCCAATATTTCACTAGAGTGAAATGCTTCTTGATAATACTCAATGGCCCTGTTGATTTTTCCAGTTATTTGGTTTAGAGATACACATAGTAAAAGGAATAAGACAGGGAGATATCACTTTCAAACTACTCACAGACTGCTTGAAAAAAAGTATTTTAGAAAGATGAAATAGGAATTAAAAATCGACACTGAATTTCCCCACACACCTTCAATTCACAGACAGTATAGTTCTTGTATTAAGAGATTTGACTGAACTTGAAACTGTTAGAACAACTAAAAATAAAAAAGCAAGACTAGAACAACTAAGTATAACCACGAAATAAAGAAAGAATAAAATGTTCAGGTATGGCAGTGTGGTTAAGAAGCTTGCTTCTTAATCATGTGGTCTTGTGGAGTGTATTCTACAATAGCTCCAGGCTGACCAAAGCTTTGTGAGTGGATCTGGTAGACAGGACTTGAAAGAAGTTTGTTTGGTGTGTGTGTGTGTGTGTGTGTGCGTGTGGTGTGTGTGTGTATATGCTGTTTGTGTGTGTGTGTGTGTAGCCATGTGTTTGTGTCATAACTCATGTTCCAACACTCATCTTAGTAGATATTAATCATTGTTTCATTTACTTCTAAACATGTATACAAGTAATCCTACAGCAATGAATAGACCTTCCTTGCATGGAGACCTTGGAAACATCCTCCAATAAGGATATGAACTTCCTTCAGAAGCACCAAATACACTTACTACAGTTATCAGTCTTATACTACACTCTTCTTATGCATAAACAACAACAAATTACTAAAGCCTTTAAAGTTGTCACAAATACTACACTTCCAAATTTCTGACAGCCTTTCATAGTGGCCGTCAAACCTATATCCCAAAGGTTAAGCTTTCTTTACATAAGGAAGAAATACCGATGTCCTGGCTATCTGTTGACTTCCTACAAAACCCAAGTCAGATTCACATTAGTATAAGATTCAAATATCCAAAATATTACTGTTACTACAACACAAATAACACAAGCTGCATACAAAAGAAAGCTATTCAGCTGGTTGATATATAAGACACACCCATCAACAGGCTACAATCACTAAAGGAGCCTGTGTATGGTCACTCAACTTGATTAAAATACCAGCTACTTTCCCCTCAAATCTAAACCCAATGTCTTTAACAAAAAATACATTAGATAATACAACCCCAGAAACCCCTAATAAGAAAGGGTGGTCATGGCTGAGGTTCTTTTAATTGCAGGTTTGGTTGACCTAGGTTTAAATAACAACCACTGGCACAAATTCAGTCATTTCTCAGAATGTTTTTTTCTATTGCTACTAACTATAATGGCATCTACTAATCTCTATATTACCCAAGACATTTCTCCCATTCATATCTTCCTAAAGAGCTGCAGTATCCTCTACCCATGATTCCCAGCCTCAACATCAACTGCATTGATCTCACTAGACTGAGTAAAACATACAAAAGTCAGATACACAGCCCGTCCTCTTCCTCCATCTAATTAAAAAATAACATACAATCATAACTGTTTAAATTGGCAATCGTGATGAAAGTACACAATGCACATCTATCACAAAAGAGTGTAGACAAAGTTAATATTTAATATTCCCATATTGCAGTGTTCATGGTCTGGGGAAAATTATCCTCGATGGAAGCATTAAATATTGACCGACTTCCCAGGCTTTCAACATAAATATTTTTCTTACACAGTAAAAGTGTTGTGCCCAGATCTGTACTTATATTACAACACTGGCACTGAGATCTGTACTTATATATATGACACTGGCACTGAGATCTGTGACTGAAGTTTGATGTCTTGTGACTACTTCTTCCATTACTTTCTGAAAAATGAACGACTGTCACAACTTCCCAACTTTTCATCCTAGCAATTGAGTGTTGCATTCAATGAATAATATATGTAGTATGCATATGTGTATACTGCAAATAACTGCAATTTCCTTCCACTCACAATATATTATATTTGAGGTACACAAGTATTATATTCACAGGCTACATTTATGATCAATGGGCACTTAGCTTCTTTTGATTGTACACATATCAAGTTATGCACTTCCCACACAAATTCATATTGAGTACTTTTATTTTTGTAGAATAAAAAAGTATGTACATACATATATTATGAACAGCATCATAATTTTAATGTTGATTTTTCCATGCTCACATGGGTTCACAGAATGTGTTGAAGCCGACTTCTCTCCGAGTGGATGCCCTTCCTACTGCCAACCTTTATTTGTTTCCAAGTAAGGTAATATTTCCCTTTGACCAGACATGATTGGAAACAGAGGATATTGCCTAAATAATGGTGACACTCATTTACAATTATCACATAAAGTCAAAGAAAGGTAACCCTAACATTAGTACCAGTTACGCACTGGGGTCAATATAATCGATTTAATCTGTTTGTCTGTCCTTGTTTGTCCCCTCTGTGTGTAGCCCCTTGTGGGTAGTAAAGAAATAACACAATGGGATTCTTTCAGTTTCTGTCTATGAATTCTAGGGTCACAGTAAGACACACTTGCCCAAGGTGCCGCATAGTGGAACTGAACCTTAAATGACGTGGTTGGGAAACAAACTTCTTACCATACGTGTATATACATATTTTACATGCACACACACACAAATATATATATATATATATATATATATATAAGCCTACATATAGTTAACACAATTTTTGGTCTGTCTGAACTTCCTTTTGTACAGTGCATGTGCAGATACAAAACTAGGTAGACAGTGACACTGGTATGAGAGTGTTTAACCCGTTAGCATTTAAGCTGGCCATATCCAGCCAAAATATTTAAACCAGTCAGATCTGGCTTCTCACATCTACCCTACAATGTCATTCTAAAAAGAAACAATCATATCATTGAAATCTTGAAGCTATGAGATAATGCATCATTAATTCAAAACAATGTAAATAAATAAGCAATACATTTGACAAAATGATCTGAATGCTTAAAAGGTTGATCTTTTAATATTTAAACTGGCCATATAAGGCCAAAATATTCTACTTGTTTTATGTTCAAACTGACCAGATTCAGCCTCTCACACCTACTCTAAAACATCATTCTAAGAATATACAATCATATCATTGAAATCTCAAAGCTACAAGATAAAACCTGATTAATTCAAAACAATGTGAACAGATAAGCATTACTTTTTACAGAATAATGGGAATGCTAACGGGTTAAGCAAAGCCAGAAAATGCAACATCTTTATTGCAATATTTTCAACCAATCAAATCAGGTGCTACCATTCACTCTGAAACTCACAGTACACTGCCATTAATAACAGAATGAAAAGGAGAAAAGAGCAAGAACAAAATATAGAGATTGAAGTAAAGGGTAACCATTCTTTAGTTTGATGTTCAAACATCCGTAATTGCAGCTTATATAAAACCAACATACCATTACAAAAAAGTTAAGCCACAATGCACGTAATATTGCAAAGGAATATTGCTCCATAAATATCTAAACATTACATTAACTGTAACATGCAAGTGCATATACACATGCATATGTACACACACACACACACCTATGTATCTCTACATTTCTAGATAAATATATATATATATATACAAACATACATACATATCTATACATACACTTACACTTATGTACACACATGCTTATACATTTATATACATACACACACACATACACATTAAATCTTCCTATCTGAAAATTAGATCAGCATTACTTTGAAAGATCTAATACAGTTTTCACATGCAACTGGCAGCAACCATGTGATGTAACTGAACATTTCATTATATTTAATGTTGCTTAAAACGTAGGTTTTCAGCCAAATTAAAAAAGACATTTCTAAGGTAAACTTTTATCCAGAAATATTTAAGGTGAGCTTTGAAGTTTAGCCTGGAACAAAAATTTACTCGACAACTTGTGACTTTGGCAATAACATATATTTAAAAATTTATGTTGTTTGGGTTTCGGTTGTCATAAAATTCTAACATTTTAATCAACGCTTCTTCTCTCTCCCTTTTGCTCTTTCCCTCATGCATGTGCGTGTATGTGTGTGTGTGTGCAATATGTAATACTTTTACTTACTAATCTAAAATAATTGGAGAAGGCTGGATATATCTATTGCAATTATACAACACAGCAATTATTTTGCTGCCATCACGGAGTACTGAAATGTGGCATTTAATCAATAGTGAGGAAATACCACATAAACAATCTAAATTGAAGATAGAAACACAGTGGAAGGTTAAATGTTTCCAGGATTGGTGAGAAACACCTAAAGCTATTTTTTTTTTCTTTTTTAAACAAGATTACATGTCTTGGAACAGAATTTATTCGAACCTAAATTTCGAGTAGCAACCAATGTTCACTTTACTATCTATGGGAACGTTTTTACAAAAGAAGAATAATAAAAATATGTTTAAATATTAAATTATATTAAATAAAAAATAAAAGCATGATTAAATCATATAGATATATGAAAATTAAGACAAAATTATGAAAATTAATGGGAAAAAGTAGCACTGTTTCTCGAAATATTTGAGATGAAGGTATGTAGGCAGAAAATATTAACAGGTGGATGAAATAAGGAGGTCATAGTTTATTCCCACTCAAAAGTAGATGTGTTAGGACACAAAACACTGCATTATTTACTGTGTGAGAACCTCTTATATGGACTTATGATGCATATAAGCACTGGTGTTTATATTGCTAGTGGGAGATAATCATCAACTATCGCCAAAGGGAAGGTTGTATTTGAAAAAGGTATATTCCAGGAAGTGATTTTTTTTTTTAATGGGATTACACCCCAAGGAAATATGAAAGTGGCTCAGCATGTATAGTTAGATTGTTTAGCATCAGACCAGAATATGATCAAGCAGGCCTATGATCAACATCTTTTTTAAATATCAATTCTTTTTAAGTGTAAAAGAAGCTCAAAGAAGGAATTAAATTTCCTTCATTTAACCACCTTAATGTTATGATTATAATTATTTTACGTATTCTATTTTATATCACACTCGATGTAAGATGAAAATAAAAAACAAAAAATCTTAATGCTTTAGTAATTTATCCTATTAAATGTCACCTTTGCTACCATAAAAGGAATTATTACTTCATTTTTAATAATCATCCTAATAATGCCAATAGTATAGAAACATATTACTTACAAAGGATTTTTTCCCCCCATTTTGTAATAGGCACGAAATTAAAAGCAAAGTTTAAATATTCTGCAAAGAAATGCACTGGTTCCTCTTAGAAATTCTATGTTATATTTTCAGTAGATTCAGTTTTTGACAAAAACATGCTTCTTTCATTTGCTTCATTGTGCTATGTTTGAGTAAGTGCTTTATCTTTTTTCTCAGGATGACCTGAATAACCAATCAGTCCCTACACTCTCAAAATTTATTAGTTATTCAGTAGTACATTTGTATTTTGACGAAAAGAGGTTACAGAGAACCAGTTACAACTTTATGAGGTCCTTTCCACAATGATCTGACACAGTTTGTTATTTGGGGGGGGGGGGGGGGGTTCAGAGCTTAAACATTAGCATTCTGACATATATATGTTGTATTTGCATAATAAATAAGTAAATAAACGTAGAGATTTTCACTGAATAGCATTGTTAATATTTTACAATATGTAATATATGTATCCTTTTCCTGACAACAGAAAGTGAATTTTCAATAAAATCAATACTTTATGTTTTGAAAACCTTCCACACAGCTGCACAGACTGTCATATTTATTTTCTTTATGATTCTAGAAAGCTCAAGCAGTTAGGTTAACGCTGAGAAGACAGTCTATAATATGCTAAGTACACAGTTCAGAAGTTCAGGGTTTTGTGCTCAAACGCATCAGTATTTCCTTTCATTCATATCAGTAATATACCATAGGTGAGAAGACAAAGACTTCTTTGTGTTAGACAAAGAGAAAACAGGGAAAAAAATATTCCAGAAAACAAATGATGAAATGTTACACTATCGATAGAAGTAATACTAGATTGATCAAACAACAAGAGTTACAGTCTATTTTTATACCAGTAAAGTCTGAACTTCACTTTAGTTTCAGAGGCTTTGGTTTCCATTTTGACTCTTTAAACAGAACAGCTGTTTAGATAAGATGTTATTTTGAATACATGTCTAGATAGGATTTCTGATTACAAAAAAAAAAAAAAAAAAGTGTACTTTGAAATGATGATGCTGATGATGGCATCTGGATACTTTTTAAACTCGATTAAAGAAAATTCTACCATTTTCTAGAAGAAATTTTAAAAGTAAAATCTTTGTTTGCTGGAAATCTTTTCAAGATAAAGTACTTTCTACAACTCTAATTATAATACTGACATGTATAATCATACTTGAAGATAATTACATTCGTCTATTTTGTTAGCTGCTCCAAAGAATTTCCTACAATTGAATTTGAATTTATGTGCTACTAACCAATTCATGATTTTCTGAATCTAATTAAAAAAAAAAATACCTCATGAGCTTTTCATGTTATAACCTCTATTGAAATTAGACAGCAGTCTAGCTTCAGTACTTAACTACTTTCTCTTTCAGAATTACTTCACAACACAAATGATGATAAGTCAATGTTGCAAGGAATTTGCCTCTCTAAGTAAGATAACACTATTGGGATATACTACTTCATACTAGCATGGATAGACTGGAAAATTCAATTTGTATATAAAAGTGAAATTCATAAGCTTTTCTTAATCATTACAAAGATTTGATTCAGATATTGGACTAATAGATTTGAATCAATTAGTCCAATATCTGAAAGCATTTTGATATGTTTAAAACTGTATGTTTGTTTAACCCTTCTGTAACCATATTTCTATTGTTTCAATTATGAATTTAGTAAAATAACTTTGTCATTATTAATGTGGAAGAGGAAAACCCAGGAAAACATGGGCCAATCTCAAACGCTGAAAGAGGATGACAGGGGACCAAGATATGTGACACATTACTGTACTCAAGAAGACCCACTCACCACAACAGAACCAAGGTGCCACGTAAAAAGCACTGGTGCTGGTGCCATGTAAAATGTACTGGTGATGGTACCATGTAAAATGCACCTAGTACATTCTTTTAAGTGGTTAGAATTAGGAAGGGCATGAAGCCATAGAAACCAAGCTTAAACAGGCTGGAA
The DNA here is from genome assembly GCF_046866305.1 of Octopus bimaculoides. NCBI lineage: Eukaryota > Metazoa > Mollusca > Cephalopoda > Octopoda > Octopodidae > Octopus > Octopus bimaculoides. The sequence goes on from NC_142933.1 coordinate 81,685,835, forward strand.
CTATGTGTGGCCCCTGGCCTTACCAGTTCCTGCTAAGACATCCAACCCATCCCAGCATGGAAAACAGATGTTAAATGTTGATGATGATGATAACAATGTTTGGTAATGTAAATTAACCTGAAAGTTTAATAGAACTTTTTGATTTATATCACTTTAAAACTGGAAGTTTATAACATAGAATTGGGAGCAGGCTGATATCAAAAGGGATATAACACTTTTAGATATGATTTATGGGTTTATATATCAATGATTAGCAGCACAACATATCTATTGGTTTCAAGCATGATAACTCACTCAACCCTTTAGCTTTTAATCTTGCCATATTCAGCCCAAATATTCTACCTGCTTTATGTTCAAATTGACCAGATCTGGTCTCTCATACCTATCCTACTATGTCATTCTAAAAATAAAGTCATATTATCAAAATCTCAAAGCTTCAAAATAATGCATGATTAATCCAAAACAATATGAATATAAGAGTAACATTTGACAGTAATCATCATCATCATCTAATGCCCATTTTCCACGCTGGTGGTTTTACAGGAGTTGGCTAGCTGAAGAGCTGGCTGAGCTCCATGTCTGCTTTGGCATGGTTTCTATGGCAGGATGCCCTTCCTAACACCAACCACTCTACAGAGTGTACTGGGCACTTAGATTCTGCAGTATCAAATCATGTGCTTTGTTACAGACAGTGCAGAAATACAGTGAAATACAATCATTGGAAATATATGAAACAATAAAATAAATTGTTTTCTCGGAACTTTAATTCTAGCAATCTCAGTGTAAATCTTTCTGTGGCTGTGTGATTAAGAAGCTTGCTTCCCAACTATATGGTTGTGAATTCAGTCCCATTGCATGGCACCTTCTACTACAATCCTGGGCCAACCAAAGCCTTGTGAGTGAATTTAGTAGATGGAAACTGAAAGAAGCTTGTATATCTATAAATATGCATGCGTCTGTGTGTGTATTAGTGTGTACTTTCATTGAGACATCATGGGATGAATGTAAATGAGCATCGTCATCATAAAAGCAAGGTTTTTTTCATTTCTTCAATTATGGAAAAATATTACCTTGCTAGAAAATAGTTGAGGGTTGGCAACAAGAGGGGCATCTGGCTGTAGAAAATCTGCATCCCATCAACAAATTCTATCTGACCCATGCAAACATGGAAAAGTGGATGTTAAATGATGATGGTGATAAGATATCATTATCCTAATTTTCTCCAAAAATTATCTTGAAAAATCGTTTTCAGCTAATAATATATTTTATGTTTTCCATATATGTCTAGATATAGTTACACACAGAAAAGTGCTTTTTTTTAATAATTTTTAAATGTTTTAATGTAATTTCAAAATGTGTAATTTGTAATAAAAAGAATTTTTAAGAGTCAAACATTAATTTAAGCACTAAATATTATAAGCAGAAAGTGATTATGCCATGTTCAAACCTTTTCCCTAGAGTTTTAGCAATGTAGGTATAATTAAGAATCAAAATAAAACCTTACAGTGCAGACCACACAAATAAAACATCAACATAAATATACCATAATAGATGACAGAGACAATTAAAAAATGGCTGCACACTTCACACTGAAGTCAAAATAACTTAATATCATGAACAAATTATTTTTACAATTTTTGTGAAATCTGTCTGTCTGTGACATAATTTCTGGTTGGGTTCACAACTCTCCCTCTTTCTCTTGCTCTCTCCCTCTTTCTCTTGCTCTCTCCCTCTTTCTCTTGCTCTCTCCCTCTTTCTCTTGCTCTCTCCCTCTTTCTCTTGCTCTCTCCCACAGTATGTATGTTCACAGTCACACACATTATATTTCTCAGCACAGCTGTCAAAGACATTAAGCTACCACTTTTGAAAATAAAAATAAAAGTCTCAAAAAAGTTAATTTTTATGTGAAAAAAAAAAAACTTATAAATCTCCATTCTTTGAATTTCTCTTTAAAAAAAAACTAATAAATAAATAATAGTTTTTCTTTGTTAAATTTTAATCAGTTGCTTTCTTTACAATACTACTAACATGTTCACATATGGTCAGTTGTATCACTCTCAGTAGAGTTGGGAATCTGTCAAAGGTAGAGATTTTTGCCAGTTAAAGTCAATTTACTATACCAAAATGATCTAACAGACATCCTAATTATAAAAATATTAAATTCACTAAAAACATTGTCTACATAGACATTGTTGATTGTCAAAATTTCCAGTCTGTGATTTATTGCACATAATGTCATATACAGAAATAAAAATGTATAGAAACTAATATGTATTTTGACCTATTGAATGTTTCTTTTATTTTGATATTGTTTTACACTCTTTTACTTAATTCTTTGTTGAATATATATATATATATATACCTATATTTCAGTGAAACAAAGTATTACTTACTGTGGGCATGAACCACAGGTCATGCACTAGTTATAGTTAGACTCAACTAACCCAAATTTGTTAACTGCCAGCATCTTTCAGGCTGAAATATGATACTAATCAGTGGAATATCAATACAGCTAGGATAGCTTTTGTTCTACACCATCAGTTGTTTTATCAATAGACCTTTCAAAACATTACACTTATTACAAACAAATGTTACCATACTAACCTAAATCCATTTCCTAACTCTTCTTTATAAAGATAACTCTAAATCTAGCTATTTATAGTTTGAGCTGAATAAAACTAAAATAACAACATCAACAACAATAATAGCATCACCTTCACAATATGTTTTGCTGCATTCATTTGTAGTACTTAAGCTTTCTATATAACAATGAGAAGATTTATCGAAATATTTATTTTCCTTTAATGAGCATATTACAATAAATACAGAATGTAATGGCTTTTCCTAGCTTTTCTTCTACATTTAATTTATTTATTTGTAAAAGTCTGGAATAGCAGAATGGCAACAACAAACTATTTTTTAAAAACATACAAACAAGAAATAAAATATTTCTTTGAAGGGAAAGCAGGGAAAATAATTTACACTTCTTCATAAAAAGTCTCCTGTGTTCTTTAAGATAAACAGCTTCTGGTTCATAGGGACTAAATAAAAGTGGTTTTCTCTCACCAGTGTAAGTAAAGCAATACATAATTATACACACATGTTCAATTTACTCACTGAACAGAAACTACATTTTGAAAATATAAGCTACATACTATGAAGTTTCTCTATCCCAAAAGAGACAAAGTTACTTATGATCACCTTGCGGAACATGTGGAAAACTACTTTCTAATACTTATAAATGATAGTGCAGTGAATTGGCAGAAGCAGAATACCAATAACAGAATTTATGGAATAATTTTTTCATTGCTTGAAACATAAATTAACATAAAATTTTGGTGGGAACTTTTAACTCAAATCACTTTAAAACAGAAAGAACTGTGTCAAAAAAACCAATAGTTGCCTCAAGAAAGTTAGTATCAAAAAGGTTAGTCTTACTTTAATAAGATTACTGCCATACCTGACTGACTTTAGAGTCAATAAAGTAAGTACCAGTAATATATTGGGATCAAGTCAATGGTCTGCAAACTATCTGTACAGAAATTTCTTGTGTTATGTCAAAAGAATGCGAGGAAAATCAGTTGAATTGTAACAAGACAGGAAAGAGAAATAGATACTATTGTATTTAGTTTTTATGTCAAAAAATATTCTTTTATTCTTTTACTTGTTTCAGCCATTTGACTGCAGCCATGCTGGAGCACCGCCTTTAGTCAAAGAAATTGACCTCATGACTTATTCTCTGTAATCCTAGTACTTATTCTATCAGTCTCTTTTGCCAAACTGCTAAGTTTCAGGGACGTAAACACACCAACATCGGTTGTCAAGCGATGGAGGGAGGACAAACACACACACACACATATATATGACGGGCTTCTTTCAGTTTCTGTCAACCAAATTCACTCACATGGCTTTCGTTGGCCTAAGGATATAGTAGAAGACACTTGCCCAAGGTACCATGCAGTGGGACTGAACCCTGAACTACATGGTTAGGAAGCAAGCTTCTTACCACACAGCCACGCCTGCACCTATAGGGTTAAATAACATAAAGGTTGTCTTTTACCTCTCTCAGAAACTATTAGTAATATTACAAATGACTCAATCAAGTATGTTTATGAAATAGCAGAAAAAAAGAAACACCCATTGTATCAAAGAAATCAATATTAAGTCAACAAGAGAGCCTCTACATAATCACATATTTTACTAGAAACCACAGCTATATCTTCAAAAATCACACTAATATCTTAAATATAGAAAGGACACCTTAGATAATTAGTCCAGGATAACCCTAAAAAGGGGGAATGGCCACAGTGAGAATGCCTTTGAACATAGGCCTCAATTATGCAAGCCCAATATGGTGAATGTTAGCATTGGATACAACAAAAGAAACTAAGTTGTACACATGCTAACTGAAGACCATCTAAAGCAGAGATTCTCAGCATGAATGATACATTCCCACCAAGGGAGCACTGGACATGTCAAAAGGGACATTAGGCTTTAGAAGGCATTGAGGTAACATAATTAACATGCTAAATTTTACCTGTAGTAATAATTTAATATTGTATATGATAAAACTAGTGATGGTTATTAAAATAAAGTGAGATCTTATTAGGCACAAGGAAGTCATTAACATGAAATGCATAAAGTAAACTTACAACTTGCTCTTTATTAATTTTTTTTTATTATGTCACTATTAAAAGCTTAATACAATCCATTTTTAGAGTAAAGTTTATAATTATCATCCATGTCAAGTTAGAGAACATAATTAACATTCTAAATTTTACCTATAGAAGTAATTATAGAACACATGATAAAACTAGTGATGGTTATTAAAATAAAGTGAGATCTCATTAGGTACAGGGAAGTCATTAACTTGCAATGCATAAAGTAAACTTACAACTTTTGTCTTTGTCAATTTATCATTTCACTATTAAAAGCTTATACAATCCATATTTTAAGTGAAATTTATAAATTATCATCCATGTGAAGCTAGTTTAGTTGTGATACCTCACTCACCACTTAAGTGAGTGCTAGGCATAACAACTACTTAAAAGAGAGACTCTACAAAGAAAATGGTTAAGAGCCGCTGATCTATATCACGAGAGAAAAATACTATAAAGTACAACTGCAATCATACATTCTGGTTTCACAATAGAAGTTACTCATATCACCATAATTATCCTTCACCTTTTGCTTACTTGTCTCAGTCACTGGACTATGGCCATGCTAGGATACCACTGTGCTTTTTTTAGCAGGGAGATCGGTAGAACAGGTCAGCTCCAGTACTTATTTTTTAAGTCTGGTACTTATCCCATCAGTTGTCTTCACTGAATCACTAGGTCAAAGGGATGTAAACAAACCAACATCAGTTGTCAAGTGGTAGAGTGAGATGGAGTGGGTGGAGGGCAAACACAGACACAAATACACACACATATATATATATATAACAGGTTTCCACATAGTTTCCATTTGCCAAATTTACTCCCAAAGTATTATTAGTTGGCCTGGAGCTGCTGTAGAAGTCACTTGCCTGACTGAACCCAAAACCGTGTGGTTGCAAAATGAGCTTCTGAATGACATAACCACGTCTGTATCTAACTACAGATCCAGAACATAAATGAAAAGTTAAGCCAAATCTACTCACAAAAATTCAACAAAAAAACTCAGGCAATTTAAAAATGTGTTAACTATAGAAAACCAAGAATTGACACTGAAAAAACCTGACCAGTTGAGGATGTGATTCACAGTTATCAGCTTCACACGGTACAACAGAAATTGTGGGACTTAGTGGTTAGGGTATTCGGTTCATGATCATGAGGTCGCAAGTTCAATTCCTGGTGATGTGCTGTGTCCTTGAGCAAGGCATTTTATTTCACATTGCTCCAGTCCAGTCAGCTAGCAAAAGTGTGTAGTACCTGTATTTCAAAGAGCCAGCCTTGTCACATTCTGTGTCACACTGAATCTCCCTGAAAACTATGTTGAGGGTACATGTATCCATGGAGTGCTCAGCCACTTGCACATTAATTTCATGAGGAAGTTATTCCATTGATTGGATCAACTGGAACCATCGTCATCGTAACTGACAGAGTGCCAGTCACAGTACTGTAAAACTACTCACCACCAGACCAGCTCAAAATCAGTAAGAAAGAAGAATGTCTACCATGAGAAACAAAGATGTTTACGAGCATATTTGTGCTCTAGGTTTTAGGCCATACTAAATGTCACAGCAGCATAGATCCAGAAATCACCATCATATGTCTTGATTGCAATCACACTCCACACGCTTTCCCACATTTCTTCCACTGTGCAGCTAATCCTACTAATCTAAATATATAGTACCTATAGAATAGCCCCAGGAAAGTGAACAGAATGTCTGCAAATCAAATTTTAACAGTGAACAGTTGCGGTAACAATGACATATCAAAGGCCTTTGAAACTATAAAAGCAAAACGAAGAATGATAATGATTATCTATATATATATATATATATATATATACATATACATATATATATATATATATATATATATATTACCACAAGCTAAATTCACCCACTAAAGGATTTAGACTTCAAATAAACAGCGATAAAGCTAAATATTGTTGGCATTCAGTCTGATTCATGGTTGTTTCTGCCACCAACTAATGTTGTTCAAAGTTACAACTTATCTTTTAGTTTGTCAGTCTAGAATTTGCTAGTAAACATGTCAGAGTAAAATGGGTGCTGCATGCTACTAATACATAACATAGCAAACCAAGAAATCTTAAAATTACACACGTAGTGGAAAAAAAAAGAAAAATCTTCATTATCTTAATAATTCTAGTCAAAAATTGCAAGGAAGATAGTCCCAGAATTTAAATTAAAAACAGAATGCAGTGAGAAGTGTGATCTATGGCAGTACAGATTGAGTGCATGGGTAGAGCTCGATTGTGTCTATAGACATAAACATAATACTTTTAGGATCTTTCGGGGGGGGGGGGGGGTCGATTAAATAAATACCAGTTACACACTGGGGTCGATGTAATCAACTTAATCCCTTTGTTTATCCCCCTGTGAGCAATAAAGAAATAAATACTTTAGGACCTTAGTTTTTCTGCGACACATGAGTCTTCTTGAGCACAACAAGTCATCAGCTATTTGGTAACTCCTCCACGAGGCTCAACACCCTGAAGTCACTCTTCACTATTTTGTCCCATGTCTTTCTGAGCCTCCCTCTTCAACATGTTCTATCTACATTTAGCAATTGGCACTTATTCCTGCAGCTGACTTCATATATATATACATTACATGATCATGCCAGCACACATTTCTTAGTTGCATGTAACACCTGATTCCCAATTTTTCTCTCAACACATAAGCAATTTGTTGCACATGGACACTGATGTTGAACAGCCAATAGAGAATGCTAGCTTCATTTCTTTCTGATATTTACATGTCCTCTGCATTCAGGACCAGGCCAACATATATGTATTATGCTTACACACACACACACATACATCTACACTAAATAAAAATGAGCTAAGAGAAATAACTCAGAGTAGCCAGTGGCATGAATATGAACATAGACTAAAAACCAGATTTGCCAAAACTTCAAAGTCTCTATCAACATTATATATAAATACATACTGTATTTACCAGTGTGCAAAACATACTTTGTTTTTAAATGTATCGAAAATTGCCTTATATCTAATGCAGATTTAATAAGGATGGGACACCAAATATCAAAGGCTAGGGGAAGCAGATGAGCACAAACTCTGCTAGGTACAATATTTGCTACTAATAATAAAATATTGAAAACAAGCCAAATCATCACAGACTGTTAGCACCAACTTATGAAAAATTGCTTTTAGTACATCAGTAGTATTGTGGGGCAGTTGCCTCATCTCATTATACATCCTTCCTCAGCATACACAACCCATGCCTGATATGTATCTTACATTATTTACTGATTCAATTAAGTATCTTTACAAAACATAAATGGAAAAATTTTCCTAGAAAGATGAAAGGAATATTAAATTTTCATTTGCCAGTCAACTATTTGCAAAAAGTGGATGACAACAAAACCATAGCAGTGGTACACTACCTTGGTGGGTGAGCGCTGTTACACAAAACATCACAGCCAGAAAGATGAGCTTCACATCCTGAATGGCAATTTTCTTAATCAAAATATAAACAACTATACAATGGAATTGTAAAAAGATGAAGGTGAAATATAATACTCCTAAAATGTAGTTTACTCATGATAAGTTAATGATTTCAAACTTTATTACAGTATACTGTCACAGCATTGCATTTACATGCACATATTTATATAGTTTCCCTGTACAAAACCATTTCAAAACATCTTTCAATAAGTGTATGATAAAAGATACTATAGTTGTTTTCTTCCACAAAATATATTAGTAAATTAAGCATGACCCTTATGCAAGAGTGCATCTTATACATCAGCAAATATGGTTTGGTATGTTGGCACTTATCAAACAAGTTTGATGAGCACCAACGCATCAAACTTTCTGACCTTGAGTCACTCTGTTACTTCTGCTAAATGTTTATAAAAATATACATATACTCATATTTTGAGTTCTATTTTTCTTATTTGCACCAACATATATATATATATATATATATATATACATATACACACACACACACAACATTATTTTAAAAAGGCAGCGAGCTGACAGAATTGTTAGCACGCTGGGCAAAATGCTTAGAGGTATTTTGTCTGCTACAATGTTCTGAGTTCAAATTCCACTGAGGTCGACTTTGCCTGTCATCCTTTTAGGGTCAATAGATTAAGTACCAGTTGAGTACTGGGGTTGATGTGATCGACTGTCCCCCTCCCCACAAAATCCAGGCCTTGTGCCTATAGTAGAAAGGATTATTATTTTTAAACATATAAGTGTGTTGGCACTTATATGTTTGATAAGTGCCAATGCACCACACTCTCTGACCTTGAGTAACCCTTACTTCTGCTAAATATTTATAAAAATATACATATACTCATATTCTGAGTTCTATTTTTCCTGTTTGCATCACCATGCCTACATCTATATATCTATATATATATATATATATATATATATATATATATATATATATTAGAATTAGAAGAGAAATTCTAGACTTGGAAACAAAACCCACAATCAGGAGACTTTAATAAAAGTTTGAATATTAAGTAGAAAACACAAGTGCACTTCCAGTTTTCAAATGATGTCCTTTAGCACTACAAGCATTGACAACTTTCAACATTCATGGGCACGATTACCATTTGAGTGATTCTCTTTTGTACCAATGTAATCAAGAGCCAAATTTCAGCATTTGGGCAAAACCAGGTACCTTTGCTAACAGATTAAAATCATTTCAGTTAGCCAAGATTCATAGTGTCTTGGCCATGGATTCATAAAGTATCTTCCAAAGTTAAGGAAATTATTCAAAATATATATAATTAGGTTGCTAATCTAGCAACTAGCCTATTTGACCACCTACAACTGATCTCCAGAAGAATATTTTTGTACTTATTTTTTCTATCAATCCTGAAATGACAAAAGTTAAGAACACCACATGGTGACATGTTACAATAAGAATTATAACTGAGCCAACAAGGGAACTGTTATGCAATCACTTAACCTGTTAAAAACAGGAGAAATCTGCCTCAGATCACACCCTAAATAATAAAAAGGATACATTAGATAATGTGGTCCGATATGCACTGTGCTTAGTAAAAGGATGGGATGATCATAATTGAAACAATTTTGATTATGGATCTGCTTGATCAGAATTAATTTGGAGCTGAGCAACAACAAACATTGAAGTAGATATATTCTTTTACTTGTTTCAGTTATTTGACAGTGGCCATGCTGAAGCACCACCTTGAAAAGTCAATTTAGTTGAACAAATTGACAACAGGACTACTTTTAAGCCTAGTACTCTTTTGCCAAATCACTAAGTTACAGGGGTGTAAATACACCAATTATTAAGTGATGATGGGGATCAAAAACAGACACACACGCACGCACATATATAAGTGTGTGTGTGTGCGTGTGTGACAGGCATCTTTCAGTTTCCATCTACCAAATTCACTCACAAGGCTTTGGTTGGCCTGAGGCTACAGTAAAAGACACTTGCCCAAGGTTCCACGCAGTGGGATTGAAACCTGAACCATGTGGTTGGGAAGCAGGCTTCTTACCACACAGCCATACTTGTGTCTATATATATTTATATATATATATATATATATATGTGTGTGTGTGTGTGTGTGTGTGTGTGTGTGTGTGTGTGTGTGTGTGTGTGTGTGTGTGTGTGTGTGTGTGTGTGTGTGTGTGTGTGTGTGTGTGTGTGTGTGTGTGTGTGTGTGTGTGTGTGTGTGTGTGTGTGTGTGTGTGTGTGTTTTTATCTTCCCCATATTTTGACTCAAGGCCATAAATATCTGAGTGGAGAGTAAATTATATCAACCACACTTGATTGATTCCTATTTTATGAACCCAAGAAAAACCAAAAAGTAAGGTCAACCTCTGTGACATTTGAACATGTAGTGTAAAAAAGATCCAAATACATTAAGGTATTTTGTGCAGTAGTCTACCACGTTAGCTTCCACCACTACTTTCCTTTTCATAATAATAAAATTCATTCATCAAGAAAGAGACAAAACATTCTTTTTAAAAAATAGTTTTTAGAATAAGCTTAGTAAAGTTTGAAGGAAGACAGTAAGTAGAGAAGAAAAAGCCTCATTAATGTGGAATTTAAGTATTACGAAGTTGTAGATTTAAAAAAAAAAAGACAGGATAAGGGAAGTCTTTTGAGGCATAATGTATTTAGGACTACTTTATCCAATATACCTATTTTGTTAGGTGGTAGAACATGTAGGAGGGAGGTGTAGTTGTTTAGATGTTATTTCAAGCACGTTGAGCAACCGGGTGGAAGTGCCTTTTTAGCCCATCACATTAGAAAGTTGAAATATGAATTAGGATTTAGGTTAGAATTACAGTCACTTATTAATTTTATAATTCCATTCTATCTAACTTAGGAACTCTTTAAAGGAGTAGCGTGGCCTCTTTGTAACTATTGGCTAAAAGAATATCACCAGATTTAAGATCATGCTTCTAATACTGAATCAATTTCTTTATTGCAGGTCAGATAACATACAAAATTGTAGTATTATAATTAGAAAAGCACTTGAAATATGAATATTAATCAATGCAATTGGATGACAATAAAAACAACGCTGTTGAATGCACTCATCCAGAATATACATTTTCAAGAGAAAAGACCAAAACAGTTCCTTCTTTAAACGAATAAAATATTCTAGTGACGAATCTTCAGAAACAATTTTAACCCTGTTTAATAATGTAAGTTATCACATGAAAAGTATATTGTATCTAAAGTTAACTACTTTTCTATTACTTCAAGTTCCTCTCCGAAAATGCGTTCGCATACCGAGACTGTTTTCGATACTAACGGAATTATCGTTGGCGTTTATATATTAAACAGAGGGCAGTCAACAGAACATTCGAGCGTTTTAAACTAGGATTCTTTTCATCCCACTTTCACCCAATATTCTTCGAATCGCCATATTAAAGCCAAAATAATTCCAAGGGGAGCTAATTATTTTTGTTTCTTTTGACGTTGCCTGAATTTCGAAACAATATTTTTATATATATCATTTGTTTTGATTTACAAGACGAAAAGCGAGAAAAAACACATTTGTACCGAATAGAACTCGTTGTTAACCCTTCAAGAGAATATTAATGCCATTTTTCTCCCCCCAAAAATATTTACACATTTATATATATATATATATATATATATTTCCACAATTAAAATATAAATTTATTTCGACGTATTCAGTTCCAAATAGTAAAAATCTTGTGATGTATAGAAGTTCTGATTTGAAATATTACGATGCGATTCCGAAAACGATTTCCAAGAAATCGTAAGAAAGATGAAATAAATTCAGATATATCAATGAATGTTTTTCAAATTAAAATACAAAAATGAGAAAGAAAGAAAAAAAAACAATGAAGACTGGATGTAGCACATTAACTTATTAACATTTTCAATGAACCATTGTCAACCTCAATAACAATATTCATGAAATTTGATACGGAAAATTCCAAAAATTGCTTAAGTTATGATAAACAGCTAGAGTTAAGATTTGGGACAGAATCCGAAGTGACATTTCATATACAACAAATAAGAATACTTAAAACAAAGAAAAAATGATAACAAGAAAAGGGTTAAACAGAAACAATGCAGTTCATAAAAAGGAATGGCTAATGTCAGAATGGCCAGTTTGGTGCCACTGCAGAAAATGAGATAGTCTAAAGTAAATCTAGATTACAATGAGAGAACAACGTAGTAAACGTTGAAACTGAAGGTGATATCAGCGAATATATATATACACACACAAGATTATTGTATTAAATAAATAAGCTACACACATATGTATGGATAGATGGATGTGTTTATTTTAAATTAACATCTATGTAATGATATACATTTGTGTTGGTGTGTATATGTAAATACATACACATGTGTGTGTGTCTGCGTGCGTGCGAGCATGCATGAGTGTAATTGCAACATTATTAATTAATAAAGTTCAATGGAGTGTGTCATTGATATGTAGTCACAGGTCCAGAATGAGTTTGACTTTTGACTAGCAGCATCCCAACCATGACCATCCCGTCAGTTAAAAAGATATCGTGTATCTTTTATATGTTATTCAGATGAAACCTTAGAAAGTGGGACATAATTAAAGGGGGAATTTGGCTGCTATTTCTAGCAGGTCGAGCGTGCGCGAGTATTTGTGTCCATGAGTTAATGTCAACGTGCGTAAGAAGTATTAATTTAATGTTTGTACATGATCTGAGTCACTTGATATGAAATAGGTTAAGGTAAATGTACATATGTATGTGTTAACGCAAAATATTTGCACATGATTTAAGGTGTGCATGTATATAAATGTGCTTGCGTGTGTATATTTGTGTGTGTGTGTGTATGTTTCAATATTAAAAAAAAATGAAAGAAGGATGACGTGTGACGTGGCATGTCAATATCTGGAATAATTAAAAAAAAACATTGGATTCAGAAAAGTTAGAATAGAAAATGGGAAAGGCAATTTCAGTGCGAAGAGTTTAGAAAGGAGCGTCGTTAGTCTTTAAAGAACTGGGAGCGTCGTTAGTCTTTAAAGAACTGGGACCATGTCGGAAGACGTTGCGTGAAAGATCCAGCATGGTGCAAGGCAGGGAGGAGCTGAACACTGGCTGTGTGGGTATTGTGTAGAGTCTGCGAGAGTGTGCTTGCATGCATAATTCATATAGACACATGGGTAGAGATGGACTATATGTAATCTAAACCTTTCCCCCCCCCCTTATTTATTAATTTTTTTTTACGGAATCCCACGTTTTAGGCTATGGAGATTCCGATTCTGAAAAAAAATTTTTGGGAAAATTTCAATTCCCCCTCCCCACCAAGCAGGCTATTTACATGCTAGAAATAACAGCCAAATCTCACAAAACTAGTGTTAGGGTTAGGTTTAGGTTTAGGGCTAGGGTTTGAGTTAGGGTCTATATAAAAACCGGGGGGGGGGGGGGAATCGAAATTTTGAAATTGAGATTTTTGAAAAATTTTTTTCAGAATCGGAATCTCCATAGGATTCCGTAAAAAAAAAAATAATAAAACAAGGGAGGAAAGGTTCAGATTACATATAGTCCATCTGGACCGACACATGTATGTATCGAAGTGTGTCGCATGTTGTGTACATGCACATATGTAAGCACACTAACAACTCTCTCTCTAACACATACACACACGTGTGTGTGCTAAACGGTCACGGGAAAAACGGGAAACTGAAGAACGACATAAGACTCGGCGTCGAATAAAAACAAATTCCAATCCATGTATTGAGTACTTATTTCTCATGTCTGTAAATTTACTATCTATATATGTATATACATACATGCAAGCATGCGTGTGCGCGCGTGTTTATAAGTGCACTTATGTATAAGGAACGTGTACGTCGCTATTTTTGTTTGCAGTAATGTGATGAAATGTATATTTATGCCAGTGATCACAAGGTCGGAGACTGGGTCGGGTTTCGTTCTTATCGTCCGATTCATCCGTTTAATCAACACAACAACATAAATGATTGAATAAAATGGTCATAACGCTTTCTACCTTTAACATTTGCAGTTTTCCAATACATAATACATAAAACTTAAGAGCTAAGAGGTTGAAATTCAACGGGATATGGAAAACCTGATCTAATCTTGTAGATTTAATAAAGATTACAAAAAGTTAGGGTTTTTTTTATTATTCCCTCTTTTTTATTGTATTTTCCGTTTACATGCCAAACATTTTAATTACTTTTCCCAGAAAATGCTGTTTAAAATAAATACAAGGAGCGCAATAGTCATTCTGACTGAATAATTATATTTATGTTAAATATACACAAAGTACATAGCACATACTAAGTTTGATCGCATTAGATTATTCCTTTCAAGTGCTTCTTTATTGCGAAATTTGAAAAACCGGCAACTCTTTTTTACCGGAAAAAAGTTCTAGTTGGATTGAAAATAATAGTCTGTGGAGGATAGCTTAGTTCTAAAGAAAATCAAAAGGGACAGCGAATGAAATGAATCGGAAAATGTCATGTTTATTTTCATTTTTATGTATTTTTTTTTAGAATACCATGTTTAGCACGTTTCACAAAAAAGAGTAAGAATTGTATATTTCAATAATTATTATTTTTCTATCCTAAATTGAATACTAAGTAACCGTTCTTTCTAAGTAAATGAACACGGAAATATAAGGACTCTCCCATAGAAAGATGGATTATATTTCACAGACGGACTGAATACAAAAGGGAGCAATTGGATAACAGAATGGTAAAGTGTACGGATGAAAAGATAAACCGGCCGGTAGAATTATGAGGTGAAAGACAATTATGAACGGGACTCGATGGAAATGTAATTGAACGAGGGAGGAAGAGGGGACAGATGGACAGTAGATAGAGTTAGATGGACAGACTGGCGGACAGGGTCACAGGGATGCAGTCGACACACGGAAGTTTTTATTTTATTTCTTTCATAAATTTGTTTGGTGGTGAGGCAAGCTAGCGCCCAAACATTTTTCTCGGTTTCTATCATGCAGGAGAATTGATTCAATTGGGCACAATTGAATATCAGACTAGATGGGCAGTCTGTACTTGGAAGAGTACAATACTGGTGGCATTAGATGACGAGGTTAGATGGACAGTGAAAGACTGGGTGGGTACACACACGGACAGTGACAAGACAGAGACAAACGAACAGTCGTTACAGATAAACAAAACGGAGGTTGAGCTGTCAGACGAAAATGCTTAATGGGCAGACAGTCGAGTCGAGTAGATGGATAAGACATTGGCAGACAACAGTAAGATAAACATATATACATAGGGGATAGATATATAGAAAAAACAAGCTGAAAATAGATTAGAATCGCAAAGATGGGGTTAGAAAGTTGAAGTTTCGAGAAGAGAAGGAACGGATAGGCATGGAGCAGGCAGGCAGACACATGGGACCACGAATAGTCGGACGATAGCTACATAAAGAGAAAGAGGCTGGGTAATGTCAAATATTGAGACCGAGTAAAGCACTCAGCATTCATACATAGGCACTTAAAAAGGCATGGATTGAAATAATGGACATAGTTAAGTGGGAGTAGGTCTGACATGCAAATGACATGAGACACAATAAATACATCGACGAAAACCCACGCATAGACAAAGTTATATAGACAGATAAACATGAACAGAAAACTAACCGAACACATAGATAAAGAAACATTCAGGTAAACATAGAAAAACGGTGTGTCTAAGTTGTGATAGTGAATGTAGTGAGTTTAAAGAGAATAATGTTTGAAATATTTGGTTGTGGTCAGAGAATGAAACGAAGAAAGAAAAGAAAACAAAATTCATGATAGAAAGAAGGAAAAAGTAAGGGCACAGAGAGAATCGGGAAGAAGAAGAAGGTAAAAGAATGTCTCACCATTTAAATTGGTACGAAAGACCAAAAATTGACGTTGGATATATAAAAGTGTATATAAATATTTGTATATATACACACCACACGTATGTAACGTATATTCCTGTGAAACGTCAAAGTAGCAGTGCGGCTGCTACAACATTACAGACACTTGAAGCAGCGCCACCTGCAGTTTCAAGTTGATCTTCGTCTAGTAGTAGTAATAGTAATGTTAGTCGTGGTCGCGGTGATAGTAGTAGTAGTGGTGGGTGCGTTGTTGTTGTTGTTGCTGTTGTTGTTGGTGGTGGTGGTGATGTTATTGGTTGGGATCGTGATAATAGTAGAAGTGGTAGCAGAAGTGGTGATGGTGGTGGTGGTTGTAGTATTAGTCGGAATCATAATGGCTGTAGTAGTAGTAGTAGTAGCCGAGGTGCTAGTAGTATTGGTTGTAGTAGTAGTAGTGGTAATCAAAAGTTATAGTAGTAGTAGTAATATACGCTCATTTTATGCTTTCCTCTCACTTATTTTTTATTTATTTTCTTTCAATGGCTGTCTCATTCTATCTATCTATCTATTTTTTCTTTCCACTATCCCTTTTGATCGAAATTCTCCCCTCCCCTTTTTTTTCTTCTTTCCTTCCCAAAAAGAAAAGCTCTACTTCGTATTTTGTCCCCTCTGTGTGGCTAATAAAGTAACATATCTATCTATCTATCTCTTTCACATTTATTACTCTTCAGTGACTGGTACTATCTCTTTTTCTTGTGTCTTTTCCCCCCTCTCTCTCTTACTGTATCTCTCTTTCATTGCTCTTCTCTTTTCACTAGTATCATCTCTTTTCTTCCACTATCTCTTTCTTATTCTTCTTCAATTCTCTCATTGGCATCACCTCTTACCTTTTCTTTATTTATCACTGTCTCTATCACTCTCTTTCTTTCTATGTCTTTCCTAATTCCTCTCTCTCTCTCTCTCTATCTATCTCCGTGTTTCTTTTATTATTCTCTGTAATTCTTGTTATTTTTTCCGTTGTCTCATTTTCTTTCTTCACAGCTTTTCATGTTCCTTTATCCATCTAATAAACTAAATTAACAGAAGCAACAATAACATTTAAAAAGAAAAATAACTATCGTTCTCAGTATTCATATACGCAACCTCTCTCTTTCTCGTTTTCCACACCGTATTCTTCAATGTCCTGTCACACTTTTACCATTATCTCATGATTACCGTTTTCTACTCTCTTCATCATTCCTTTACTCTTTATTATTCCTTCACGCTTATCTACTTTCCCGCTTATTTTACTCACCGTCTCCCCAAGTCTTTCTTCATCATTTTAATGTGCCTCGGAATCTGATACTCTCTCTCTCTGTGTTAAAGTCAAACTGCACTATCATCATCATCATCTGTAATTGCTTATTGTTGGGAAAACTATTATTTGACGCACACACACACACACAATAATGTTTCGTTTTGAATATGTTACGATTACATTCATATTAAAATTTATGAATTAAAGACTTCTGGCATTGATAAAAATCTGCCGAGGAAAGCTGAATCAATTGAAATTATCCACATTATTCATAACTGGTGCTCATTTTAAAGTTTCCGACGATTTAGAAAAAAGCGCAATTGATCATAGAAAGATTTTCCTTTTCTTTTCTTTAAAGAAAAAGTATCAATGACTTTTTCAAGGATTCCGTGCATAGCTAGCGGAGGGTGGATGGGGTGATCCACATAACGGCGCTTTTAAGGTGCAGGCACTCTTGAGTCTGCTGTATAAGCTTCTATAAGGAACGATGGCGGGGATGAGAATGGCAGCAACCTCAAGGGCTGCCCCACGCAAGACACTACTTAACAACCCGAATATTTGCAAAAGGAACTCGGGGTTAGACGGTAGTTACCCAAATAATGTGTGTGAACACAACAAAGTGGTCGTTCGAATTGCATGAGATAGCAGTTAAATTTCTCCCCTATCATCTCTTAAACTACGAAAGGACACGATTGCGTGTTCCTGTACCTCTACAATATATAGGAAATAATCAAGCATGTCTTATTCAAGATAAACATTAAGTTCCTTGTTTTTAGATATTCATTTCCTTTTCTCATTACGAAATACACCTATAAACAATGTTTTATTTTATATTTGATTTTTTTTTAGTCGTGTAAGACCTATGATCAGAGGTGTTCCATTGATGATGACCATTCGGTCATTATTTTTGGCAGTGTGTGTTGCCCAGTAGAGTCTTTGTTTTGGGGGCTGCTGTTTCTACCCGGACAAAGTGTCAGCGAAGGTAAAATGAAGCAAAGCAAGGGTTTATCGAACAAACCTATGATCAAAGGCGTTTTAGGCATGCTTTTAGTAAATCTATAACTTACAAACCAATATGTTCATTCCTTTTTTTACTTTTTTTTTTTAAGATGCAAGGATGCATTTGAGAAAATTCGGCCGCTACTTCTTGTCGCTCGAGCTATATATGTGTGTGTGTGTGTGTGTGTATGTATATATATATATATATATATATATATATATATATATATATATATATATATACATACATACATATATATATATATATATATATATATATATATATATATAGTCCAACCCATGCCAGCATGGAAAACGGACGTTAAACGATGATGATGAGATAGATAGATAGATAGATAGATAGATAGATAGATAGATTATATTATATTATATTATATTATATTATATTATATTAATGGAAGGTGAACGTGACTATGAAGTTTCGTTGACAAGTAGCTCGTCTGACGAACTACTGCCGGCGAAACTCTGAAGTCGCAATCAACATTTCGTTTGAATAAAAAAATTACATTCTATTCACTTTAATGCTCTTTAAGGCATTCCACGATACTCGAAACAGAATTTAAATAATGATAAAATATAAATTTATTTATTCGTGGAAGCGACAATATCCAACTAAAACCAAACACGAAGAAAAAAGGCTGTGAAAATGAAACAGGCGCTGGCATAGCGGTGTGGTAAGAAGTTTGCTTCCAAACCACATAGTTTCAGAAAAAAATATGAAATCACGTTAGTGACTGTACCCCTCCCTTCTCCCAGCTAGCATGTGCTGGAACAGCAGAATAAAACTTTCAACGAAACAGGATTCACTGAAGTCGCTAAAGTCCTGAAGCATAAAATGAAAGTCAACAATGCACCGAAGTTAATGAAGCTCACCGCCTGTTGAGAACGGTGCATTGTTTTAGGAAAATTATATGGTTGGAGCTGCTATTGCTATTGCTGTTACTGCTTAACCCAGTGGTCCCAAACCACCAAGCTACGGACCAGCAGTGGGTCGTGGATCATTTGGTACCAAGCCGCACAGAAAGAATAAATTTTAAAATTTTATTTTGATTTTATTGACCATCGCAGTCTGTAGGACGTTTTTGCATTATATATGCATTATTATGCAATACATGAAAGCGCGTGGCTTAGTAGTTACGATATCCAGCTCCTGATCGTAAAGTCGTGAGTTCGATTCCTAGCAGTGCGTTGTGTTCTTGAAAAGATATTTTATTTCACGTTGTTCCAGTCCATTCAGCTAGCAAAAATGATTTCTACATGTAATTCAAAGGGCCAGCTTTATCCACATTCGGTGCCAATCTGAATCTTTGAGAACTACATTAAAGGTACATGTGTTTGTGGAGTCCTCAGCCACTTCCACATTCATTTCTCAAGCCGGCTGTCCCGTTGATCGGATCAACTGGAACATTTTGTGTAAGTGGAATTTAAATAATAGTAAAATATAAATTTATTATTTGTGGGAGCGACGATAGCCAAGTACTTACTCTCTCATTTACCAAAACCAACCACGAAGAAAGAGACATAGGAA
Source organism: Octopus bimaculoides (assembly GCF_046866305.1). NCBI lineage: Eukaryota > Metazoa > Mollusca > Cephalopoda > Octopoda > Octopodidae > Octopus > Octopus bimaculoides. The sequence goes on from NC_142933.1 coordinate 81,705,682, forward strand.
TGAAATAACAAATAGTCGCAAGCATGGCTGTGTGGTAAGAAGTTTGCTTCCCAACCACAAGGTTCCATTGATTGTCATATTGGACAAGTGTCTTCTACTATAGCTTCGGGCCGACCAAAGCCTTGAGAGTGGATTTGGTTGACGTAAACTGAAATGTTTGTCGGTCCCCACTGTATTTCTTTCCAGTTGTCTCATACAATCTCAGCTAATCACTTTTGTCCTTGACAATTTCGGGTATCTTTGTTTTGTCATTTATTTGTATTCCTACATGCTTGTAGGGAAGTGGTTATACACCATTAGGTGTACTCCGCTTCCGTACATTAAATTTCTTGAAGAAACAACGGAACGCAGATTCTGAACTATCAACACAACAATATTTATTACAATAGAATTCAGCAGCACTTTGCCCTTTGGTTACTGAGACGCCGTCAATGAAGTTGCGTGGTTATTTGTGTAGCTCCAGAGTTGGATTGTTGGAGAGTGGTTGCTGCGACGTCTAGGCCCTTCGTCGGCCAGGGTGAAAGAGAATGAAAAGAAGCGCGAAAGCTTGGATGTCGATGACTACGCATGCGCATGAGACTCTTCCTGTATTCCTTCCGGAACTTGTCCCTGCGCATGCGTGGATAAACTTTCCGGAAATGTCGTCTGCTATTAAGGCGTCACTACATGGCTCCCCCTCGAGTGCTGCAAGCACGAAAATAGAAATTTGGAGTGGCGCCTGAGGCAAGATGGCCACCGAAACCACCCAAAAGATGTGGCACAAACACACACAAAGAAAAATCAAAGAAATGATGTACACTTGTGAGATACATGCATGCAATGTACAAAAGAATTGACAATGACAAAACAACCGTGATGACCACTGTCCAGGAAAACTGGAATCACGCGATGTAAAAGTCTGATTTTTTTTGTTTTTTCTGAAAGGAAAGAAAATATATGAGTGCACAAGTGTGTGTGTGAGAGAAAACACAGAACATAGTAAAAGTGTCTGTAGCGAAAAAAATCCAGTTCGTATAAGAGTTACACAAGATTTAGAATGTTCATACGCAGGAAGTTGTGGTCAAGGAGCAGAGCTGTAGTTGAGTGTCGATGCTGGGACCTGTGTTACTTGGTACGGAATATTCTGGCTGGTTAGTTCTGGTCTGTTGATCGTGAGTGGAAACAACCACTCTAACAGGGTCGAGATAAAATCGCGCTTGTTGATGTTGGTGTTGCTGGCGACGACAATGGTAGACAGTACATTGGTGGTGAAGACGTCGGCGCTGGAACTGGCTGTAGCTGTGTTCTGTATATGTGTTTGCGATGGTGTATGCATTGGTAAAGATGTTGACAGTGGTGTGTGTGGTGGTTGTGACAGGGCGTCTATTTGAGAGATACCGTTGAGTGGCATTGCTTGAAAATGCTGTCATGAATTCGGAGCTGCGAGCGAAAATGACCAAAAGATCCCGTGCAAATGAAGATAAGCCAGAACTCTTCCATTCTCCGGCCGAGAGAAACGGAGAGGTGACGAAAATGCTGAACTGGGAACAAGTAAGCATCAATAAATGTTATGTACTCACTGAAATGTAACTGTGCATTTTACTGCTATTTTCAGCAAGTAGAGGATGCTGTGTAAGAATGAATTGACGTCTCGTGAAACATGTAGGAAACTGCTCAAAAGTTGTTAGGATGAAATAACCGTGAAGTTTTTTGTGTGAAAAACCACAAAGGTCTCAGCCGCAAAGAAGTCTTTGGTTATAGGCTCTGGAAGTCATTGACAAAATGAAAAACTTTAACGTAGGAAAATTTACTTAGCTTTTCACTTGTGATGGATGAGAATGTAGAGGCAATCCTGAAGTTGAACGTCGCGAAGCATACGAATTCAATGGCTGTTGAAATGAGGTCTGTGTTTGTTGTCGCGGGCATTTGCTAAGATTAGCCCGAATGACGACAGTGTGGCATGCTAGCGCGTTGCCTTGGACAGACAATTTTCTCTGTTAACTTCGTGACCAACCTGGGGTCGAACAGAGATAAGTTGTGTCTGACAAGAACGCAGAGAGCATGGGTTGACATCCGACGTACACAGAGTCGGGAAAGAAACTGAGTGGGCACAGACATGATGATAACAACTCTAAAGGCATAATATTGTGGTGCATGTGTAGAACTGGGTGCGTGCGAAGAAAGTTCAATCTATGACTGTCGAAAAACGTTGCTCGTGTGGGCTTCCATAGAGTTATCCAGTTAGTTCTTGGTCGGATAGCTGTTCGAAATGCTGTATTTACTTATGTCAGCGGCGGCTCATGTAGTATTATTGGTCGGTAGATCAGAATTTTCGGCTGCAGTTGTTCTTTATTCGGGGTCACCAATTGTAGGGAAGTGGTTGAACCGAATCACGTCGGGGGTCACCAATTGTAGGGAAGTGGTTATACACCATTAGGTGTACTCCGCTTCCGTACATTAAATTTCTTGAAGAAACAACGGAACGCAGATTCTGAACTATCAACACAACAATATTTATTACAATAGAAGTCGGCAGCACTTCGCCCTTTGGTTACTGAGACGCCGTCAATGATGTTGCGTGGTTATTTGTGTAGCTCCAGAGTTGGAATGCTGGAGAGAGGCTGCTGCGACGTCTAGGCTCTTCGTCGGCCAGGGTGAAAGAGAATGAAAAGAAGCGCGAAAGCTTGGATGTCGATGACTACGCACGCGCATGAGACTCTTCCTGTATTCCTTCCGGAACTAGTCCCTGCGCATGCGTGGATAAACTTTCCGGAAATGTCTGCTATTAAAGCGTCACTACATGCTCACTGGGTTCCAACAATGTGAGTGATTTTCCTATGTGTTTCTTTATCAGCCTTTTGGCGTTCAGCAAGTCCGTCCTAAACATACGATAGATTTTTTAGTACCGTGTCTGGTATAATGTAGGTATCGTTGTCCTCAAATGACGACTCATAAGTTGTACCAGTAATTTACCAATTTGTCCATTTAAGTATTTCCCAAGTCTAACAGTGCCGGAAAAGAGGTCTTTGTTCTTCTAGCTTGTCCATTTTGGTTGTGGTAATCGTGGATTGAATGTGATATGATGGCAGTCCAACGTTTTGTCAATGTTTTAAAATTCTTCAGAAGATGATTGTGAAGCATTATCCGAAATCAGAATATCTGGTTTTCCATATCTATAAAGAAAAAAAATGATTCTAGCATATTTATGACTGTAAAAATGATTTGATCTCTTAATTGCATTACCTGAGCAATTTTGGAATAATAATCAATAATAAATATAAAATCATCAGCATTGGTTGAGAATAAAGCAACACCAACCTTTGACCAAGGACCTTATGAGACAGTAAGTAATGGGTCGTTAGTTCTGAATTTGACACATATGATACATTTTTCAACAGCCTCCCGTATTTGGGGGTTCATGCTAGGACAAAAAAGTACATCTCAGGCTCTCTGCTTACTTCTTATAATGCCTTGATCTGACTGGTAAAATTTGTCCACTGCTTCACTTCTAAGCGATTCAGGGACGATTACTCTATTCCTTTTGAAAAGCAGTTGGTCGCGATAAGTAATTTCATTCAAGAACTCCGAATAACTCTTGAGCACAATGTAGCGTTATCAGATTAACACTTGGACTGGTTGTTGTCTGAAACTATTCCAGTTTCGTTGGAGACATTAAAAATTAAGCTGATAATGTTGGTTTTAAATTTTGGCACAAGACCAGCAATTTCACAAAAGATTACATCGACCCCAGTGTCCAACTAGTACTTATTTTATCGACCGTGAATATGAGCTCAGACGATAAAGACGGACGTTGTTGTTGTTGGCATTCCGTCGCTTACAACGTCGAGGGTTCCAGTTGATCCAATCAACGGAACAACCTGCTCGTGAAATTAACGTGCAAGTGGCTGAGCACTTCACAGACACGTGTACCCTTAACGTAGTTCTCGGAGATATTCAGCGTGACACAGTGTGTGACAAGGCTGGCCCTTTGAATTACAGGCACAACAGAAACAGGAAGAAAGAGTGAGAGAAAGTTATGGTGGAAGAGTACAGCAGGGTTCGCCACCATCCCCTGCCGGAGCCTCGTGGAGCTTTAGGTGTTTTTGCTCAATAGACACTTACAACGCCCGGTCTGGGAATCGAAACCGCGATCCTATGACCGCGAGTCCGCTGCCCTAACCACTGGGCCATTGAGCCTCCACAAAAGACGGACGAAATACTGCTAAACATTTTGCCCGGCGTGTTAGCAATTCTGCCAGTTCGCCGCTTTATAGTGAATCTTAAGGCTCATTTAGATATGCATTAGAAACATTTTCATCAACAAGTAATGCTCTAGAAAGAGTATCATGTACAAGTAAATTTTTCTCAGGTTGTACGTGATTCTGAGATATCTTTGCATGAGTAAAATCCTTTTCCTTACTCGTTGTGTGAATACACAAAGATTCTTCTGGAAAATCTATACTAACGGTTTTTTATCAGTTTCAACTAATACTGCCTTTGTGTACCCATACTTGTAGAACTGTCTACACCCAAAGACTATGACTAGCAGTACCTTCTCTAGTTGTGAGTAGCTGGTTTATTTATTTATTTATTTATTTTTGTGGGGGTTACCGTTAATGTACGTGATAGAATGATTATCTTATAATATGTATGTTCCTAGGCCATCTTTTGAGCTGTCTACCGAAAGTATGCTTGTTTTCTTGGCATCGGAATACTTTAGAACTGGAGCGTTTGTTATCAGATCCTTTAGCTTATCAAAACTCTTCCGGTGAGTATAATTCCATGCAAATTCTCTGTTATCTTTAGTAAGCTCATGTAATGGTGCTGAAACGTTACATAAATTAGAAATAAATTCAGCAATATACGTGACCATTCCTATAAATCTAAGTAGCAGGGGTGCTGAAAAGTTTCTGGCTTTGGGTAAAAGAAAATACAAGAAGATCAGTTAATTATGATGTTATCTAATATATTCCCCTCTCAGATTCACTCAGTTATTGCAGTGACCCTTCAGTTTTCCTAAAACCTACAAAAGAACTCGGAAGGCTTCCAACGAGGCCTGTCGCGACAGCCTTAAAGTCAGGTATTTTTCAGCACCCCCTCGTATATATTGCTTGTTTGTGGGTTCTGGTATCTCAACAACTGCACTCAAACGCTCCGGGTTTGGCGAGTAAGTCTATGACCAACATATCTAACTTCGTCTTTGCTGATTTCTGCTTTGTCAAGGTTTAGTTTTAGTCTTGCTTGAGTAACACGATTAATGTTTCAATCTCCTGTCATGTTCTTTGTTGGAATTACCCCACATCAATTCCTTCACGGATAGTTTCCATAGCTCGTTTTATTTTTCCTGAGCAGCACAAACTAAATAGTAAATGCAGGAAGCGACATCTGCCAAACAAAGATTTCATTTCACAGTTTTGAGCTTTCTTCTTCCAACTGCATAAGCCAGTAAATGTGTCACGCATCTAGTTTGGCGAACTAGGCAGCATTTCCTATCTGTGCAGCAACTTTTTCAGGTATCATAGCTGGGTGATGGTCACGCATAATAACTTTGTTGAGATTATTTGAATCAATGCAGATCCATATCCTGTCATGTTTTTGTTCTGAGATCATTGAGTTGATCCATGCTATAAGCTCACGCTGTTTAACAATGGCGTTAAGATGACCCATATGATAAAGTTCAACTTTCCCTGAACTTGATCGCAAATAGCTTATTGAATTCTCTGTGGCAGGTATGACTGGCGTAGCATCAGGTTTTAACTTAATTGAGTGTAGACCGGATACTTTTCCAAAACCTTTATATAGATCTGGGTGATCTAGCGATGAGTTCTCGGAGTTTACTTCAAGTCTTTTTAATAAATCTGATTTGCCGCATGCATCTTTTCTCAGGATAAACGATGCTTCTGATCGACAACTTGAAACATGTTTCATAACTTTGTTATGCTCACTGTAGCTCTTCAGTCGGACATTAGTTGACTGTAATGTACCTGTGAAAAACGAGCGCTATAAAAGTGCGCTGTTTGAAATAATATTTCCTTATGATGGAAGTTTGAAGTCAACGCTCTGTCTGTCTTCTACTGTAATGACTTGCCTCCAGTCAGATGTTACTGCATTTTTTACCTATCTAGAAATAAATATCAATACGAATCGATTTCCTGTGTTTTTATTTCTGACACACCTTGCGATTGTTTAGAACCATTTGTAAAATGCTTTTATTTATGGCGTATTGCACATTTTTGCCATAGGCAAGACATTGTTTACATGGATGGCTACCTCTACATCTACCATATGAATTGATACGGTTGTAGCGGTGATTCGAAACCTAACCGCTAGATACTCGATCAGATACCACGAGTGAACCAATATAGTTTCACATGATCGGTAAATAAGTCGACCAATCAGTGTGAGGTTGTGGCGTGATATGTTTTTCACGAAGGCTCTAAAATTTGACTTCTTGTCCCCTATAAAAACCGTTTTGGGCGTTCAATTCGTCGCAGAGTGTTGAAGATGGCTGACTGACTTACACGCCTCCGCTCTAGTCAGGCAGACAGCCGACGAACCTCGGAGATCACCTCGGAGATTTGCGCATATTATTTCATGTGTTTTTGGACTGACTGCATGATGTCACTCAGATAGATTTCTATCTTTTCAGAGCAGCTTTCCTCTCCTCTCAGATGGCAATTATGAATATTGTTCATTGAAATTTGCTAACATATATTTTTATATATTTATATCCAGCAATAAACATTGCAGTAAAATGTTCATGAGTTTGCTTCGGTTATTCTAAACGTTACTTTCCCCTAACAATGAAAAGTCCAGCAACGACACATTCTCCGCGACCCAACTCAAGCGACGAGCAAACCTCTCGCAACACGATCATTTCTTGGGTTTTTTCTTTGATCTTTTCTTTATTTTTTTTAGTTTTGTTTTTGGGGTTTTCTTTTTTGCTTTTTTTCCTCGTTTACCGATAATATTTTTTTGCGTCACAGTTGAGAATTAAGAGTCTTCAGTGATGCCTTTCACCAGTGTAGTACTTATTTTAATAAGCTCTGGATTTATCTATACCTTTTTAACGTTAATTCTGCATCCTGAAGCAGTAACTCTCGAGCATCTTTGTTTCGTATTCGATCTTATCTCTGATTATATCAACTTGTAAATTCCCAAATATACAGCATTTATGTCTTAGTTTAATGTCAGAAATGAATCGAATTTCTTCGATGTTAACTGATTTCTACTAAATAATGATTGCAGAGATATGTGATGTTTATTTAAGGGCGACAGTAATCTTGGAATTTCGTTTTAACAGCGATAATCGTGTCTTTATCGTCTTGGCTTTCAAACTCAAATTAGTTAAATAGCTATGGTACTTGGAACCCGGCAATGCGGAGATAAGTTACATCTTGCACATTTCCTTCTTTTTCTCTGACTCCTGCAGTTAGTGCATACGAATCATATTATTGTTCCCATACCTATCAGTTTTCATCTATATTTCTTTCAAAGTTCGTGTTTTATTCACGGTTTCAAACTCACCTTGTTTAGACCGATTGTATCTGGTAGATTGAGTCAGGATACTTTACTTTCAAATGATTTGCCCGCGCACTTTATGAGCGCATAAATGAAATTCAGCATACTTATCTCTGTGTGTGTCTTCTTTCTTTCGTAGCTGGAGATTATCATATTCTGACACAATATTATGTTGTTATAACGACCCAGAGAACTAGATAAAAAGGAGGAGACTCTACAGTTGAATATTTTATTAAAATATGATTGGTTTAGTAAAAAATAAGAAACAAGTAATCTTACAATTGAAAGGAAGTTATTCAATACTTTACGTTAATGATGGAGATTTTTGTGTCAGAAACGTGATGTTTATTGTCAGAACACAAAGCAAATTTTGGAAAACCAGAACTGAAACTTTTAGAATTTTATAAATTCATCAATTGTCTACAAACTTTCTGTGATATTTCCAAATGTTTGAATTAGTTTAAGAATGTATTTAGCAAACTCAGTTGTAGTAGCATCAATAGAAAGCTCCTTTGGGCAAAATGACAAATATTAAACACTTTTTAATGTCTACCATATCTCAAACTTGACTTGCTGATTTAGCAAGATCATGTGATGGAATCAAGCAGTGCCAGAGAAATTGATACTGATAGTGTTGCTAACAATACTTTATCATTCATCAGCGTTGGATTAACGATTAAGGCAAATAAACACGTGCTAGGGTATCAGGGGAAGTGGGGAGCTACAGAAATGGTTAATGGTTTACAGCAAAAAAGAAATCACTTTAAACTTGCTAAAGTAATATTCAAAGCGGTTTATATGATCAGAAATATAATTTTGAAGTGTTCATGGTGTCATTGTGAGGATATGATCAAAGACTTTGCAATTCAAAAAAGTAGGGAAAAAATTTTCAAATATAAAGTGGAAGTATACAAAAATAAACATTATTTTCCCTCTTACTGTTAATTTTGCGTCATTTTGAAAAATAAAATAAATTATTTTATGGTTTATTATTATTTACATCTTGAATTACATATATATGAAAGCACCAAAATCTTTTTAAGTACTTCAGGTCTCTATGAGTCTTGATCCAGCTCTGTCTCTCATCCCTTCATAGGAGTGAATAACTCATTCATTTCACAAGTAAAACAGACAGACCCCAGTAAAAAGTTGAAGAATACTGAAGACTTACATGTTTGTTAACTTTGTAAGATAATAAAATGGAAGGAGTTCCTTCTTTTTTTTTTTTTTTTTCAGGTAGGGTGCTGTCAGATATTCATAGGTCCTTTGGCTTTCCAAACCTAAAACACTAAAACTAATGTACTGACTTATCATCTGCTCTCATAGGTCTTGGTGATTTAATATGTGATTTAACTTTTCCAGTTTGCATTGAGGCTCTGGAAACTTTTGAATAACAGCTGGCATGTGTTAAGGTGGTTTTAAGATTTACGAATCTTAGATTTGTGGTATTAAAAGCTTTGTTATTGGCTGGTGTATTGATTTGATGCATTTGTCTATATTTGTGTTAGTTCAGCTGGCTCATTAGGCATCTTCCATGACTCAAATTTGCATTCACTAGTGTTATGTCTGGGTGAATTGATTAGTGTCTTGTGTTATCAATGTTCAATGTCTGTAAGAAGTGATAATCAATTATTGTGAGCTGTGTGGTCACAGTTTTTCCTCAGAAATTTTCTGTTTATGTGGTAATTCTACCTGAACCATCTACTTTAATTATAATTTAGGTCATGGTGTTGTATTTCGATTACCTGCCCTGTTATATTCCATTTGGGAGAATGGAGTTCAACTTGTTTTTCAAATTGTATTTTATCACCAACTGTAAGTGGTAGAAATCAAATGTACTCTGCTCATTGCTCAGCAACTTTCATGTGTCAGTTACAGAGAGCAATTACAGGATTTCTTGCTTGGAGTTATATAAATGATATTTGTCTGGTGGTATTGGAATGAGATCTCATATTGGTAGACCGAAAACACATATTACTGCCAAGAGCTTAGACTCCCTGACTGGTGTACTTTGATATTACAATATGGCATGTTGAAACAAATGAATGTTGATGTCTTTGTTTCGGGTTATGCTACTAATAATCAAATGTTTGATTGTTTAACACTGATTCTAATAAGACATCTTCTGTGAAGAAAGACTACTGATAAAAATCAGTGGTGTACACCTGAGTTCTTTTGGCTCTTTGATTTTGTAAGTTGCAAGACAGCCTTACTAGTGCTAGTGCTACATAAAAGCACCCAGTATACTCTGTAAAGTGATTGACATTAGGAAGGGCATCCAACAGTAGAAACCATGCCAAATCTGAAACATTAGAGTATAACACACTCCTCTCACATGTTAGATCCTGTCAAACTGTCCAACCCAAGCCAGTATGAAAAGCAGATGTAAAATGATGATGAAGTATTGTATATATCATATAATATGACTAGGTTATTTATCAGCTTCTTATCCAAGAAGTCAAACACTTTAGAATGCTAAAGCAGTTACAGTTATTTTTACAAGGAAAATTATTAATGCACAGTTTAAACTGTTTACTTTAAGATTTGTTGACAATATTGTTTCTTCAACTTATAGGTAAAAATTAATTTCATTTCATTTCCTCATCTCCTATGAACAACTGTACATAATGGATACAAGCTTAGAAACAACATTTCTTCCACTGAGAATCATTGCACATTAATGAAACTTCTGGCCTAGAATCCTGAGCAATTTTAAATGGCATTTGATTAAAGGTCTTTGAATATAGTTTTAGTTTTTCTGAGTAAATGTATGTGTGGTTATGTGCATGCACACACACACATGTACGCACACAGAGGCACACACACACACACACACTACCTGGTTAGAAAGAGGTGAAAGTTGGCAACAGGAAAGGCAACCAGCTGTTGAAAATCTACCCCAACAAATTCACGTATGGAAAAGTGAATTTCAGAATGATGATGATGATGATATGTTTGTGCATGTGTGTGTGTGTGCGTGTGTGTGTCCGTGTGTGTGTCCGTGTGTGTGTATGCGTGTGTGTGTGTGCGTGTGTGTGTCCGTGTGTGTGTATGCATGTGTGTGTGTGTGCATGTGGGTTTGTGTGTGTGTGTGTGTTTGTGTGCGTAGTGGGTGTATATGTGTGCATGTGAGAGGGGGGGAGAAAGAGAGAGGAAGATGGAGAGGGAGCTATTTGTTTCTGGTAGAATGTATAAAGGGTTGACCTACTGACAGACTGGATCAATGACTTCTCTCCTATCACTGAGACCCTCCTGTGTCTTTGACTCTTAATAAAAATCATGCAACTTCCAATGTCCCAGTAATTCTAGTCTCAATGAACAGAAAATTCTATGAACAGAAGAAATGATAAGTTAGTTTCTTCCAGAAAATTTCAAAACACAGTCACTGCACATCTCAAAATGAGGTACCCTTATCACATCATCACACCCACATTGATTCTGAATAACACATGGTTAAAATCATCACACACAGCCTTAACTATGATTACTAAAACATACTGAAGAACTTAGGAATTCCTAGCTGCTGTTTGGCCTTGTCTCTGATGACTGTTGGTATGCTAATAACAAATATACTAAATTGATAAAGTTATTTATGAAACAATTTTATCTGGGAAGGAGAGCAATGGTGGTGGTCTGCTCTGGATAGCATTTTTATAAGAGCAGTACTTTAATGTCTGCTATGCACCCCTTTTTACTCTGTAAAAATCATTTGGTACCTAACTCATTAGGCAGATTGCAGAGACACACTGTGGAGGCAGACTATTCAGGCAGACCACTGTAGGCATTCAGGTAGATGACCTTGGGCACTCAAGCAGACCATGTTGAGCAAGAGACAACTTTGGATACTCACACATGATGTACCACAGCCAGCTGTCAAGACACACAGTATAGATCTCTCCTCCTAGCCTGCAAATATTATATCTGCATCTTTCTTTTTCTAACTTGCCAACACAGTTATTCATGTCCATCAATAAATATGCTAAAAGTTTGTGAGCTTGCTTCATTTATTATAAATGCAGTCAGATAGACCACATGACAACGGTCTTACCCCAACAAGCAATCACTATTGGTGAGCAAGCAACCTCATGACAAATTCAAAGCTTTCCTCCAGCCTAGTTACACCACTGCATAAAGATTAATATTCATTCTGAGAACCAGGAAATTCTTTGGTCACAAACCTAGGGTCAAGTAAATCCTACACTATTTTACTGATTGCATATCTGGAACAGTGATATTACTAAATTCTGGCATATGTAAGGGGTAAAAGAAAGGAAGGAAATAAAGCCACGTGCCTGATAGATACATCTTCACTCATCAATACTCTATAAAATGGCTTGTGTTAGGAAGGGCATTCAGCTGTAGAAACCAAGGCAAAACAGGCAATGAAACCTGGTACAGTCCCTGGCCTTACCATGTCCTGTCAAACAGTCCAACCCATGCCAGTATGGAAAACGGACGTTAAATGATGATGATGATGATTTAACTCTAACTATTCCACAGTCAGAGAGGTCCTATAAAGTCTATAGATACTACCCTGCTACTTTAGGGTGGGGTGGGGGTGAAAAATTACAAAAATGAAAATTGTGAAGCCCAAAACTATAAACATTGTACAATTGATTTCTTTCTCAAAGTGTTGCATTTAGGGATTAGGTGGGAAGATGGAGAGAAATGAAGTGTGTGACATACATGCGTTTCCCAAACCTATTAGCTTCATAAGTGAAATGAAATTGCCTTTATCTGGAATTAAAAAAAAGATCATACAGAGGAAACATCCCATTTCTCTTCTAAAGAGAAATAATTATATTTATTTTTGACAGGCATCAGACCTTAAATTTATAGGCAAGGGGGTTAATGGGAAATGAAATATAAACACATTTCTACTTTAGAAATATCTTATTTCATGGATGAATGCTTATTGTTGAATACACACAGGACACACACACATACACATACATGCATGCATGCACGCACACACACATACACACCCATTAAAAATGCCTTTTACAATATGGAAAACTCCAAATATACATAAAACCATCTTATGTTTACTTGCATGGAAAAAGTAATGTAAAAAATAGTGATAAAGCAAAAAAGTTGGTGAGGTTATTATCCAACCTTCTGTATTATTAACAGTCCTTCTTCTATACCCAAGGTGAACATTTAAATACACAACAGGATGGTAGCTGTGGTAAGGTAGAAATTCTGTG